>NW_026136701.1:24311293-24471293 GCF_905237075.1 Dicentrarchus labrax
TATATTGAGTATATTATGATGAAACAGGTTGAAGTTTTAAAACGTTTTTTAAAAGGAATAGTTCAGCACTTTGGGACTGACTTTATTTCTGAGAGTGAGCTGAGAAGATGGATATCAGATATCAACCTCTTACGCACCTTAAAAGCTTACTAACAGTAACTGGACATTATATTTTTGAGCCTTTTGAGGTACGTCAATTGCAACCGAGTGTCGGCACATTTGGCAGTTTTCTGACATTAACGTGAAGCGACTCTGGCACACAGAGTTCCTCCTCTAAAACCAGATGTGACAAGGTTTTAAAAAGGTGGATTTGGGCTTCATCTGCTAAGCAAGCTAGTCAGAGTTGAACCGATACTGGGCGAGACGTTTCCTTTATTGTTTTCTTTCTTTTGTTTAGCCACTAAATGTGGATTAATCCGCCTCGGAAAATAGTCCCCAATAAAGTTACTCCTGTATGAGTAACATTTGATAAAAACTAAAGTGAGCAACTGTTTTAAGAAATGAATGAGAAATCAAACTATATATTTGTGAGATGTTTCTTTTCTTTGTAAAGATTTATGTCTTTAATGGGAACTTGGAGCTGACAGACTGGAAGTCAGTAAGTATTGAGAGACATTGTTGGTTTTGGTCTTATAATGGGATTTGTTGAGCCTTATTCTTTAACTAAATCAAATTAATCTTGTTATTGATCTAATTAAGTGTTACCCCCAACAAGCTTGTAGCGACCTTCTGAAGGTTTACGGATCAGGAAGGGTGGACTCGACATTTCATCCTCTCGGCGACACCGGCTGAACAGGAGGCGTCACGTGAACGAAAAGTGAAACGTAGGCACAGAGATAACAGAACGTAAAGGGTGGACGAGAACCTCAGTGCTTCACTAACACTACACAGATCCACACCGGAGTTCATCGTGGTTTTGTATTCGTTGTTCTTTATATGAAAATGGAATGTGTGTTTCTACTCTAGTCTACTGTCTCTACTGTGTTGAGTACTGAAACCATGCGTCAAGTTTTCTTCTTCACCGCTTGTTGGCAGGTGTTGGATTGATCACCGACTACATTCCCTCTTTTTTTTTTTTTTTAATTTATGGTAAAGCGGTTCATTCGCGTCCCTCAAGAGTTTTTTCTCCTCAACCGACAGACCGGTTTATGTACGATTATTGTCCTCTACGTACCACAAAAACATCTTGTGAGTTAATCTTTATCTGTAGAACGTCAAGCACCAAATTTCAGTTTATTTTTTTTTTCTTTTGCAGGATTAAGTTTGTTTCACGGGAACCTTGAAACCCGAAAAACATCAGCTCAAACTTGTGTCTCTCATCTTATAGTTGTTGTTGTTTTTCTTTACATTTGAGACTCCGGAACCGTCTGAAAACCCCAGCAGGTCGTCTGACAACGCAGACGTTTCCGAAATCCTAAAAGACTCTTTCGTCTGCTGCACAGTTTTTATCCAGTTTCACAAGGTGCCGTCCACTTGATGGACTCTCCTGTAATTGTAACTGCACACAAAATAAAACATAGAACAAAAAAAATTTGTATTAAATGGACCTTTGGTTGAAAGGAGTTACCTTCTAATTACTGACTTCGGCATTGAAACTGTCGAGTATCGACAGCATCAAGTGCTTGTTCAGATTCTTACTTACTGGATCAGATCATTTGAAAACTCAGGAAATTAGGAGTGTAATTTAATTTTTTAGACATTATATAGGAAAAGTTCCAGTACAGTTAAATGTGTTAAGTAGAGCTGAATTGAGGAGGCTGTTATCCGATCAGTTGACAGAAAATGAATGTACAACTATTTTAATTAATTGCTGTTAATTGTCATTTTTTGGAGCAAAAAAAGAAAACATTACCAACGCGAGTTAGAAGATTTATAAGAATTTGTGAATATTAACTTCATTAAAATAACAACATTAGTAGAGAAGTTTGGAATATTTTGTTTATGTTTATATTCCTGAAATTAAGGTACTGAAAAAGTTTTGCTTATGTATCAGTACCAATAACTGATATTGTATTGCCACTGGTATTATTGAGCATTATTACGAGTATATAAACAATTTAAAAATTGGTTTATAACTCACTTTAATGAAGTTATAAGGAGTTACTTATGAGGTGTCCATTAATGTATGTATCAACTTGAACTGCTCCTATATGTCTCTACTGCTTATAGGTTGGTCGCCCCATTTTCATTTGGTTGTAAACAGGTTCAGTTTTACTTTCTTTAAACCAGATAAAATAGTCTTTTAAGGAATTAAACTAATGACCTGCTGGGTTTTACAGTTCTAACTAGAGTTGCAACTTCTCTAATGTGAAGATTTGCTGGCTGTCTTAATCTTCTGTGAAAGTAAACTGAATATTTTTGGCTTTTGGACTGATGGTTGGACAAAAAAATTTTTTTAAAAGACATCAACATGGACATTGTAGGACATTGTAACAGGCATTTTTCTCTATTTTCTGACTTTTATATTCAAAACTATTAACCATTAATCCATAAAATAATCAGCAGATTAACTGATGGTTAAACTAGAGCAATCTCCACATAATCATCAATTCAAGAGTCTCAAAGGTAAAAATACAGACTGCATGAGACACAGGCTGTATGTAAACCAGCTAATTAGAACATTTCCTCCTGTTAACATTTTTTTTTTTTTGTTTGTGTCCACCGGTCTGGGACAATCTCTAAATGCTGTTCCATATCTACCCAGCAGGTGTCCTCAGAGGACAACGACTGACCCAACAGCACATGACTACTGCATCTTGTATGTATGTGTGTGTATATATATATATATATATATATATATATATGTATATACAGTACATGTAACACTGAACCTCCACAGGCAGCACCACCGTCCCAAACACAGTGTCTTCATTAAGGTCTGAAGATTCAGGGTCAGCAGGGGCAAAGAAACTGTGCAAATGAGGCATTTGTAACAGAAAGTCAGACAAATACGATCTGAGCATCACTGCTGTAACACTGCCTGTCATGAGGCTGCTCTTAAGGAAATAAGTGGATTATTAGGAAATAATACTGCTTTAAGTTGTTAAAAAAAATGCATAACGTGTTACTCAAGTTCTCACAGCTCAGAAATGCCTTGGACTAACCCTTTAAAATGTCACATGAATTTCGGGGATAATCGGAAAATATCACCCCCGAAACAACAGTGGAAGCAAATGACCGCCTTAATAATCTGATTCTTATGAGTGACCGAGGATCTAAGTGTGAAATGGAACCATTAGTGAATAATTATGTTTGTTTCAGGACTCAAACGTGTGTCGAATATTCAAAAAACAAATTAAAAAATTCAAATAAATTTCACAATTAAGGTGAAAATTAGAAAAAGTTTGTGAAAAAGAAAAAATAAGTTTCCTTTGCAAGTTTTTAAAGATGTGAATTCAAACCACAAACATTAAGTTATTCAGTAGTGGTTCAACTTTACAATCAGGTGTTTAGTTGGATATAAAAACTCAAATTATTACGGCATTTCTTTGCTTCCATAGGCTGCTAAATCTCAAACTTTTCACTATTTTACCAACTAACTAATTTTAGAATTTTAGAAGATTTAAATGTGGTTGAATTGTAACAGCTGAAACATAAAAATAATTATAATGCATCTTTCTTTCTCCAAATGCCAGATTACCTTTAAAAAAAGTAGAGATTTTGGTGTGACGTCCACTACACTGCAATAAAACTCATCTAATCGAGGTCTTTGTGTTTGTTACTGAGTCCTGAAGATCTTAATAAGAGAATAAAATCTGCCAGTGCGGTGAAATCAGTCTCCTTTTAAAACAGAGATAAAACTTTGAAACAAGTTGATTTTTTTGAGTTTCAAAGTTTATTTATGACCTTTTGAGTTGTGAGTTTAAGAAACAATCTCACCAGCTGTTCTAGAAACTTTCATTCACATCTCACGATCTTCATCAGCAGACATACAGTTTGTCCAATCGTCATGGATTTTGTGCACTTGACGGTTGGTTTCTTCTGATGAAGCTCATGAGATATGACTGGAGACTCCAGAGCAATTACTAAATGGACCTAGTGTTTCGTCAACTGCTGTTTCCTGAGGTCCAAGAATGAACCTCGACGTCTGAGCAAAGAGGGACGAGAAATCCTTAAAGTGCTCGGAGAAAACGGGGGCAAACTACCAACTGCTGATGAAGATCATGTGATGCTGTCGAAAGCTCCAGATCAGCTACGAAAAATGTACTTGTATTTAAGAACAGGCTGCAAAGATTTTTCTTCTCTGGCAAATTTTTTTCCACCAAGAAATCTTTAGAGCTCAATAACAGACAAAGAACTACCTGATACGATGGAGATTTCTTTCACAGTGTAATAATGACTCATTCTGCACATTAACTACTTGAACTACTGGGGACTGATCTAATGTTGGAATGATTAGAGATCAGTCGACTGACATAATGTAACATTTTATCAAGCAAAAAACACTTAACATTTATGTAAATGTGAGCATTTTCTGTGTTTTTCTGTTTTATAAAATCACTCAAAACTGAAAAATCTCTGGATTTTGAAGCAAAACAAGACATTTGAAGACGTCACACTTTGGGCTCTGAACTGTGATGGGAATTATTTTTTTTCACTTATTTTTTAGTTTGTTTTTTTTAGATTAAGTAATTAATTAATTCATTTTAAAGAATAATAAGTAGATTCATAGATTAAGAAAACAATCATAAGCTGCAGCTCGACAGTGAACGGTAGCCTTTTGGGTACATTACCAGTGATTTTGCTAAAATTTCTCAATTTTTTTTTTTCAACCTGGAAAACTGTTGCCTTCCTTTTGTTTTCCACACTTTAAACTTGTATGCAAACTGTTGTCTGGTCTGGAATGTGGCAAAGAAAACCGCAAATCCTATTCTCTCAGGCAAGAAGCTCATTACCCATAAATCATTGGGACTACTGTTTAACAATTAACCAATATGACGCAGGGCGAGAAACTAACTTTCTACCCAGGATCCAATCCCTAAAATTCCCCAGCAGCTTTAATTTCCGGAGCTGACGAAGAATAGACAACTACACTATGACCTCTACGTTGATGGTCGACTACGTCTGCCTACATGTTCAGTACAGATGTTGCTGTTGGTAGATGATTATCTCTCATTGAGACTTGTTAAGTAGTCAGAAATACAGTCCGTTTAAGAACGCCTTCCCAGTCCGACCTCGAAAAACGTCTTCAGGCGTAGTTTTTCCCGTTCTGTATTCTTCCAGACGTGTGGAAGGACAGCCAGGAATGTGGTCAGGAGGAAAATGCCGATCCTGTTCCTTTTCAGGTTAAACCACTTATCAGGGTGGCAGTCAGGAGGGGAAACAGCTCGGATGTATGGATGCATTGTATGGAGCTGGCAAAAGCCAAAACAATCCGACTTCCAGCGGTAATACTACGCGTCATTGTGTCAGGGGAGCAACAAAAGGCCTTGCATCGGACAGGAATGCATTCTGTGCGTGCCAAGCTGCTTATTAGCCCAGTGACCTGTTGTCCAGTTGGGTTCTTTTCAAGTGCTTTTAACCCCAAAAAAACGACCAAAAAGAACAAACCAAAAAAAAGGACACTAAACATTGTTTTTCACATAGCACCATGCCATCGGTTTCCAGTTTCTAACACTTAATTGCAGTGTATCACATTTCCATAGGTTTTTTTTTTCTTTTTTTCTTTGTTTTGTTCCGTGAGAGCGCCGATATGCAGTGTCCGGAAAACAAAAAAAAAATCGCCCGCATGATGGTGAAGAAATAAAAACACAAATGAAGAAGAAGCACACACAGACAGAGAGGTGAAGGGGGGAAGCCGTAGGACTGACGAAGCTGAGGTATCTGTTCAGGTGACTCTTATTCCTACAGGGTGACCACAGTCTGTCTGCGGGACGTCCAGTGTGTCAGTGTGTGTGTGTGTGTGTTTGTACGTATGCTGTACATGTGAGGAACGTGGTGGCAGAAGGCACATATTGCCGAGGTGAGGTGAGGTGAGGTGAGGGAGGGCGGGGGGCAGGTGGGGTTTATGAGCGATGAACTCTCCTACATCCAAAGTGGGGAAGCTAAGCCTTTGTCCGCTTGTTGCGCCGGCTGGTGGATCACAAAGAAAACATGAGGCCGCTTTCAAAATTTTCACCAACCAAGCAGATTTTTTTTCATGTCAGAGGAGGGTCTCCGGGCTGGTTGGTCCCCAGATTAGTCTGACTTTTCATCATCGGGCCGGAGGTTCTGAGTAAATCAGGACATCCAGGTGATGGTTTTTTCGGTGAAGACGAAACTTAAAAGCCACTTTGAGTGTTTTACCAGCCAACAAGAGTTATGAGATGAGAGCAGGACCCCCACGTGATGATTGGTGCCTTTGACAGCAGCTAAAATCCAGCTGACTGGATTTCAGAATAAAAGAAATGTCAGTGGGTGAGACCTGCCTCATCGCCCACCCCCCTTCTGAAACTCAGACTCGGACTGAAACGTGTTCCAGCGAACGGGCCGGCGCGGGGGCAGGTGGCGGTGCAGGAGACGGCGTGGCCGGAGGAGGAGGAGTTATTGCTTTAAGCTCATTGCCAGGGCAACTCTGGGTGCTGACACCGCGGTTGAGGGCTCCGGCGCGTGGCGGAGCGTTAGCGTGCAGGGCGTTGGGGTCGGTTCGGGGGATGTTGACGGGGCAGGAGCGGGTGCGGGCGTGGCCCTTGTGGCCACCCGGGTGGCAGACGAGGCTGCCCACGGTGTCAACGGGCGACAGGTGGCGCTTGAGCCAGCGCTCCACCCGCTCCTCCTTGTACTTGATGGAGTACCACGTGAGGAAGATGAAGAAGAAGCCGAGGAACTTGAGGCTGGCGGCGAGGCCGAAGTAGACGAAGCGCAAGGAGGTGACGTCATACTCCCAGCAGGAGCCGTGGACGCCGCAGTCCTGCTGCCACAACATGCAGGTGGTGTCGATGACGGCGCCAAAGTAAATGGGTGTCGGGATGTAGGCTGAGTGCAGAAGAGAGGGGGAAGACAGGGGGGAGAAAGGAAGAGAGATGAGAGGAAGAGGAGGAGAGAAAAAGAAGAAATTGATGAGAAGGAAACAGAAAAAAGAAGTAATGACAGGAGAGAGAGAGAGAGTAAAGAAACAAGAGATGGGAAAATAGTAAAAATACAGAAAAGGGTAAAAATGGTGAGAGGAAGTGAAAAGAGATGAAAGGTGAAAGAGAGGAGAGACACAAGGACAAGAGAGAGAGAACAGAGAAAACTCATGAGCAGAGAAATTTGACCAAACTAAGGATAAATCTGAATTCTGTTATTTTTACTTTTGCACTTGTAAGAAACAGATGAAAAAGGTCACAGTTGCAGCAGATGAGACATCCTATACTAGCTCCAAACACACTCCTTGCATTAAGTTTCCCATAATGCAAAGCATCGTTTATTTCGCTGCCTGCTTGGTTAATTCTGACTGATTGATACTGACAAGCAGCTTTCTGAACGTCCCGTACATCAAATCCAATTTATCTCCTTACCCCTTATTCAGGAGAACGGTGATGTCGAGGCATTAAAGAGACAACATCTTATTTGCTAACGCTAAATCAGCTCATTGCTCAGCAGTTACAGAAGCACATTCTCTAAGTCCATTTACGATCAATGTATTTAGCTGACGCTCTCATCCTTGCGTACGGCGGGACTGACACGGACAACACTGCTGGTATTCTACCTTTTCATTTAGACTTTTTCCATGTAAAAAAAACCCAAATACAGTAAAAAAATAATGATGATAGAAATCCTCACCGAGAGTCCTGAGGAGAACAAACTGCATTCCCAGAGCAAACGGTCTTTCCTGCTCCGCTACAGACCTGCAACACATAAACCACACAGATAAGTCCAGACTGAGGAACACCATGATCGAGATAGAGATAAAGTGAACCAAATGAAGTCATTGTTACTTGTTTTGAACTACATGGACAGCTAGATTAATGGGATTTACTGTGTTTTGTTAGCGTGTTTCAAGTTGGGGAAAAGGAAGCTGTTTGTGTTATACCAAAAGAATTTGACCTCCATAATCATCACGTACACAAAGGTGTGAACATTCAAACTGAAAGACTAAAACCAGACAGAACTGAGCCCTAAGACTAAGAATAAGAACTCCTCAACTTGTAGCTTTCCATCAGCATTTGAAGCATCATATTGCCTTTAACTGTACAAACAAGTGATAATCATACATAAGATGATGATTGTTTTTTGGCTCCAGTAACTGCTGGATCAAGGTTGGTTATCTGCCACAGAACTTCCAAGTAAGAGTTAAACATTTACCAGCATTTGCCAACCGTTTTAACTCCTGTTTGTTACCTTGCAAACAGGTAAAGTAACAGGGTACGGATAAGACTGAGTTTGATTCCTGTATGTGTAGGATTTCTGACTTAGGTGACTTCTGATGGCAGTTATCAGTTTAAAAGATGCATGATTTTCTAAAATTCTACACTTTGGGAACGTAAAACCAAAAGTAAATACACTTCAGAAGGTTTCAGGAGATTTATTTCAGAAAATAAGTTCAACAGATCAGTTTTGTTATAAAAAATATGACAGTGAGGAGGTCATACCTGAGGGTGACGATGATGGCGGAGGGCTGGGCGCAGGCAGTGATGAGCGTGACGATGAAGAGGAAGATGAGGAAGGGGATGAGGGTGCTGCAGGTGCGGTCGCACTTCCCCGACACGGCGTAGCCATTCTCGTTCAGGTAGGTCTTGACGATGACGAGCTGCAGCTGGTTGCTGCCCTGACCGCTGGACGACGGCGTGATGACCTGCCGGCTCTGGACGCAGGCGCAGTCCGAGTAGTTACGAATCTGGAGGGTAGTTAGGGAAAGTGGAGAGGAGTTTTAGGCACTGAAATCATAGACGTTCAACTGCATTATCAACGATATCGGTCTCTTACCCCGGTGCTGTCGTTGGCGACGCTGCTGCAGCCGGCCAGGCAGGGGTTGAAGTACGTGATGCCATCGGAGCCGCAGACCGGAGCGTACTCGTGGATTTTACAGCCACAGTTCACATTACAACCTCCTGTCAGGTTCCTCTGGGTCATGGTGAGAGTAGGTCTGAGGAGAGAGAAAATTCACAGCAGTTCTTTAGCTTTTGCATTTTTAAAACTCCTTTTTATTTCTTTTACTATATTTCAAGATCGCAAGAAGCAAAGTGTAAAGAGTTCATCTGAGTTATTTTCTTAGTTAAAGACTAATAACTCTCCCGGTTGAATCTTAAGCAAAGATGAGCAACTAGGACAGAAATTTCTTTGAATTCAAAAAGGTAAAATGCTGCGGACATTAATAAACTGAAGGAAAGACAACTACAACTCCCATGGTGCACTTCTTTAAAAAAACATCCAATCACAGAGCTAAAAAACCTCTTGTGTTCTCATCCAACTATGAGCTGAAGCTAAAGATATTCTGGGTCAGTTTTCACAATAGTTTTGGATGGATCTTCTCCATAAGCAGCTGAGGCTCATGGGTAAAGTATGTTGAGCAATCCGCTGTGACAAACTGACAGAGAAAACTCTCAGTTTGTGGAAATAGTGAAAAATGATCCAGTACAGTTACAGTCCCTGTAACATTATAATATTTAGTGTGACATGATAATGTTAGCATATTAACAATGCTGCAAAAGAATTCATATCAAAATACAACTCAGGCTAAAAGAAATGTGTAAATGCTGTTGTGAACTGAAGTCACGATCATCTGGAGACCTTAAATGTCCGTACCAGATTTCATGGTAATCCATAGCGGTTTATATTACTTCAAATGCACAAACAGACCAACCAAGCAACCCATAACAACCAATATTAATGAACTGTATAGAAGCTAAACAGAGAGAACAAGAGTATCTGATTCTGATGAACTTTACTGTTCACTGAAAAAGCAGCAAAAAAACATAAAAAGGTTGAGAAATACGTGAGGAGGGAAGGGAAATGGAGAATGGACAATAAAAGAGGAAATGAGTGAAGATAAGGCAGAATAAAGACGGGTTGGAAAGAGAAATGAAAAGCGATGGATGAAGACAGAAAGGATGAGGAGAGACAGATGTGGAAACAAGACATAAAGACGAGAGACGAGGAGGAAGTGAGCTACAAGGATGAGAGATTAGAGGGATGAAACAAAAAGGGAAGGAAAAAGAAGGCCGACTACAAGACGCAGAAAGATCGATAAAAGAAATAAAGATAACAAAAAGAACATTAAAGAAGAGAGGGAGGGCAGGAAGGACAGAGAGACAGACTGACGGAGTAAAATAGAAAAGACCAGAGGGAGAAAACACAAGAAGAAAAAAAAAGAGGGCGGTCAGCCAGAGATCCTCTCTTCCAAGCTGTCCTTGGACGTTTTCCATCGTTGCCATGTAATCGCTCTCAGGGACGCTCTGTCCAAAAGAAACCGCCTCCGTTTTACTGGCTCGCTATCTGTTATCCCTTCACCGATCTGAACACTCACTTCCTCCCCAACATCGGTCACAGATGGGGCGATAAAAAAAAAAAAAACTACCACTGACTCCCGTCACACCGGGAAATGATTTAATAGGAGAAAAGGCCAAACTGCAAAACGGCTGTCTGTGATATGACTGAGAGCTTTCAACAGACACTGTTTACTCCTGGAATTACCACCAGAGCTGAGAGAGGAGTGACCCCAAACCACAAAAAACTGAAACTTTCAAACGTCTCTATGTTGTATTTAACCTTTAACCAGAACCAACGATTATTTTTGGTACCGATTAATCCAGTGCTTGATCTCTTGGTTGATCAATCGGTCAATAAAATGTCAGAAAATGATTAAATATGGCCATAAAAATGAAATAGGGTAAACACAGATCTTACCAATGCTACAAACAAAGGCTCCATTTCATCTAGTGTAGCAGAGCATTTCTATTTCCTTACTCTGTTTGACCCAAAGCAACGTACCCTTAACTGTTATCACTGGTAACTGGTTACTGACTACAGTTTTCCTCTAACAGTAACATTAATTTGGCCACAGCACAGGCTAAAATACAATTAAGATTTAAGAACACAGATTATTTCCAGGATATTTAATTAGTTTAATCCATTTCCACGACTGGAAAACTTGAACCCCAAAACACATGAAACTTAATTACTGAGATAAAATCATATTTAAGTGATTTTAAGGCCTAAAATTCTGATTTCTTGACTTTTTAAGACCCCATGCACACACTGCAAGTGATAAATATATATAAACTCAGGGTATCGTTTGAAGGTTTTAGAAATTTGACCCAATAAAACACCTAAGTTTTTGTATCCACTTCAGTAATTTTTTGACTGAACTCTGCTAAATAGTCTAAAGTACCTGATGTAAGAATACATGAACAAGACTTCGTATCAGAACCCGATTGCGGGTTTTGAAAAAAAAAAAAAATTGAAAACATCCAGGTAACAACAGATGAGTGTGTTTAGCAACAAAAGGAGAAAGAAAGTGAGAAACCGACTATTTATGCGCTGAGATGACGTTCCGGTGGTCACCACGGATATTTCTCTTTCTCCACCTGGCCTCCCTCTTTCATCCTCTTTCAGCCTCTTTCAGCCTCTTTCATAATTCTCTGTTTTTCTCTCTGTGGGTGTTTTTTTTTTTTTTAACTCTTCCTTCGCAGTCTGTTTATCTCTTACTTCTGTCTGCATGTTCTCTCTCCTTTATGCTTTGAGAGTGTTTGGCTGTCTCCGTCCTCCACAATCACATCACTGTGGAAACCGCGCATCGACCACTCGACGCACAGCGTAAATGTGTTCGATTCAGATTAGACACAAAACAGACAGCCTCAAACACTGCAGCGGCGTGGTTCTTCCACGTCAGCAGTGAAGCCTGACAACCCTCCACTTCCCCCCCCCCTTCCCTCCCTCCTCCCAGCTTCCCTCCTCACCCGGTGGTGTAGGGGATGTTAATTCCTCCCAGGTTGATGCTCTCGCAGCCCACGATGAACAGCGTAGAGAAGCAGAGCAGGGAGACCCCGCTGCAGATCATAGCCAGCTTGGCCGACTCGCGGGCTCCCAGCTTCAGCTTCTTAATGATGTAGCCGCCCAGGACGATGCCCACGCCGGCGCTGGGCACAATAATCACACCTGAGGGGGAAGAGAAAAGGCACATATTAGAAATTCAGAGAACTCTCTTCTCTATACGCCGCTTGGTGAACTAACAGAAAGTTTTTATTTTAAGCTTTTTACAGGTAATGATGGCGTAGAAACATGAGACAAGGCAGAGAAATGTGGTTAAATGAGAATTTACCAGCTTTATGTCCCATGTGTAGCTTAATGATGATGTTAGAAGAACAATAAGAACAGGAAACACCTCCCGTTACTCACACTCTGCAGTGTTCACACATTGTTCCAAGATGGTTATTCCTGCTGCTAGCCTTGTAGTCAACAACACTGAGGCTCAATAACCACATTAACCCCCCCCCCCCCGTCCTCTGTAAGTGTGGATATTAATTAACTGTTGTCTAGTAGACTTATCTTTGATCTCAAATGCACAATCTTGTAGTCTAGCTGGCTTTAGTCATCACATTGGTTGGCTATATTGCTACATAGTCTAGCTATCGTGAAAATGTCACAGCGGCTGAGTGAGTGAGTTTGTGATGTGGTTGATAAACGAGGTGGAGGATGAACGACAAGCAAATAATACTGATGAAGTTTTTCAGCCAGCTGTATGTACAGAAGCAAGTGGCAGGAAGGAGATAATAATAATTTATGTGCTTTGTGTGGTGCAGACATGAAAAGTGACCACAGTGTCTTCATCTTTTCGTCTCCATACCTTTTATAAATGCACAATCTCTAAGTTCTGTATATTATTGTGATTGAGCTGTTTTTGAAAAAGAAATGCCTTTAAATACAGATTACAACAGACCCTGCCTGTGAAAATGAGTCTAACTCAACTTCTACTGTGTTTAGCTCCTATTCATTTAGATTCATTATCTATATTAGTGTCAATAATGGGTCTAAGCAATGGAGGCTTTGCAGCCACGTTGCCAGCAGTTTGTTGATACTTCTACAGTTATACAGCAAGGGAAATGTCCTTTGGACAAAGCAGCAGAGGAAGCTACAAAACAGCTTGACCTTGTTTTTTTAGCCAAGCAGTTCCTCTATTATTATTCTATAAGGCAACATTTTACTTCAGCTGTAAATTCAGTTCTAACTGTGGTCTTTGCAGTCTTCACTATCTCTCCGATGGCATGACAAATCCTAAAGAAAATGTAGAAATCACAACAACAGCCTCCCCCGGACAGCATTACCATGACAGCACACATTTTTAGTGTGGGTGGCCCCCGAAGGGAGTGGAGCCTCTAACCCAGGCAGAGTTAGTGTCTTCTCAGCACAGTACATGTTAGATAATGTCCTGTCCTGTGCAGCTTTATGGCCATGCAAATCGTATGTTTATGCAAATCAGTGTTTAAGACCATAATCAGTCGGGTTTGGAGTTTCTCTGGCTTTTAACTTCCCTCAGAGCAAAGTCTAGTCCATGACATTTTCAAAGTGCAATGAGACTAGATTTATTTTCTCAAATAACATACTCTAAGTGATGCTATACAATTTTGAAAACAGATGTCCTTTTGGTTTCAGACATTTACAACATGAAAGATGTAATTTTCTGTAAACAATGGTTCAAATTCTTGCTTGTGCTTGAGATTTATGTCTGTTTCCGTGTTTTGTAAATTAAACTTTGTCGTTGGAAACGGTCTGAAAAGGAGCAGGCACATTCAAAAAATAACATCTGTCTATCACAGACGAACATCAACCAATAAGATCAATGAACCAAGTTACGTAGTCAAATACAAGACACTGCTTAGTTGCATGTGTTTAAAAATTGCCGAGCCCCGGTCCTTCAGTGACAGCATCAGACTCGGAACCAGAGGAGGAGACAACCGAGTCTGGGATAGAGCCCGGCTCCGAGACCCAAATTAAAAAGGCCAAAATATATTCCTTCAAACAGGACTGGCTGAAACTATTTCCCTGGCTGAGGTAGAACAAAGGACGTAACGCAATGCACTGCGTGTACTGTCAGGAGTGCGGTCAGAATATGGTCGGAAATAGAGCATTCGTGAGCGGGTCAACAACGAAAAAAAAAAAATAACATAACATGTCTAAAAACACACGATATGCCGTGACAAGTGTGTAGAGAAAGTGGCCCCTCTCCCAGCTGCATTTCAACGGCAGGTACTAGTAATTATTATTATTTTCATTAATAATTATTAAATATAATAAATATAATTATGAAATTTTTGAGTTTGAAATGTTCAATTTCAGTTCAGTGAAGCAATTTAAGCACAAGCACTTTTATTTGGAAATGTTTTATTTTGCTTAGTGTTTTAGTTTGAAATTTCAGCTCAGTGAAACACTTTAAACACTTTATTTTTCTTTTTATATATAATTGTGCTTCAAATAAAGACAAACATTTCTCTACACCTTATTCTTGTTTAAAAATCATTCACATTATATGAAAGTTATGGAGAGCAATAAAAAGGTGACCTTACGGCGTTAAAGGCAACGCAATGAAAAAAATGGGTGCACCTAAAAAAAAAAAGTTAGGCGCACCAGTGCAACCAATGCAAAAAGTTAGTCTGGAGCCCTGCTCTGATGTAACTGATGCATGCAGCATCTACACTAACCACTTTAGCAGACACCACGGTTGTTTTCAAGCAAACACTCACTTCTTGATTTTAAGGGGTGCTAGACAACTTTTAAAAATATACACAGTGTTATATTTTTAAAAAAAAAATAAAAAAAAAAAAAAAAATAAAAAAAAAAAAAAAAAAAAAAAAAAAAAAAAAAAAAAAAAAAAAAAAATTTTTTTTTTTTTTTTTTTTTTTTTTTTTTAGTTTACTAAATGATAGAAAAGCGGTCCCTTTAGGAAAAAGGTTGCCGACCACTGCCAGTAGTTCCCAGTAGTTCCTCATAGGACACTGATTGGTCTGGTAAAAAACTGTGATTGGACATAAGCACGTAGCTTGAAGCCAGTCAGGGTGGATTCTCGCGTGATCTTGTCCAGCTGCCTTGTGAGGTTGGTGTTCAGGGACACTCAAAAAAATACAGAACAATACAGCAAGACTCTAAGAATCCAACACTTTATCCTGCTTATTCTACCGAGGGAACAGAACCACAAACCCTGGCAGGTGGGTGCTAGTGCCTTGCTCAAAACTCCACAGAGACTGAACAGCAACGGATACCAAACTGGGTCCTTGAGCAGGTTCCCAAGGAATATTTTGATTTCACCCACTAGAGGTTGGCTTAATATGAAAATACTGTATGTATGAGTGGCAGTTTTAATCACAGGCTTCGCAGCCCACTCCACCTACAGCTGAGACAGTTATGCAACTCGACACTGAAATATTTCTAAAAATAAAAGTCTTCTAAGATGGAATTTATTTGGACAAAATCGTACCAATGCAAGTATGACTTAAAACAAAAGTTTCCAAAACTATATAAATGCAGATTTTGTTGTTTTCATGGTACCTGCAAGTATGACTAACAATGTGCTGCTGCACTTTGACGACAGCAATCATAATCATTTTATTCAAAAGGTGAGCGTCTTATTTTGTAATTAAACTCATTATAATCACATCACAGCCAAAAAACAAGCAGTGTGAGAGTAAATATTTGAAGAAATTATCACATCTGCTTGCTGTTCTAAGTTCAGACATCCTATAACCTGGAGGACAGCGTCTTCATAGACACACACATATATATATATATATTGTTGGAGGAGGCATTAACAGAAGCTACCGCACTTAAACTGCTAGTGCCAGATGAAAATAGACAACTGTGTGTCATGATGGTGAAATAATACATACATATATTGTTTAAGCTTGTGTATCTGCAAACATGTCAATCCAAATCTATAGAACGAAACAAAAAGGTGCCACATAAACTTCCAAATGTGGAAATACTTTTGCTATCAGCGTCTACAGAATACCAAAATAGCCAACACCTCTAAAAAAAAAAGGCCATCGTTCCTCTCAGCTTCTTGTTATCAGCCACAGCAGTGAGACGCCTCTGAGTAGCTCTCTATCTTTAAGATACACTCCTGACAGTCTTGAGGATTTCGTTGACACACAGCTTTACTCCTCTACGGGCTGCTCATTTAACTTATATAACACTTAGATAAGCTGTTCTATAGAGTAGTCAACAAAGAAGTGGCCTTTTCTTTAATAAGACTTAAAGCCTGTAGTCATGCTGGAGGCTCTGTGAGGCTCCTCTGTTGTTTTATCCCTGAAAAACAACCAGCTCATCCCACAGACTTTACTCTAAGAAGATGTCTAAGAAGATGATTATGATGATGGTAGAAAGCTTCATAATGTAAAGATTAATAACTGTCCTTGTCTGCAGTTTGAGGCGCCCTGTCAACAGTTTTACAGACAGATCTTTTGTGGTGAAAATGCTTTTTTGCTGCAGTACTGAAGCTGAAACCGCTGAACATTGTTTTGAGCTACAAATCACGCTCGCTGCCAGAAGAAAGGCCATGTTATAATGCAAATCATATGGGTCTTTCTCTGGGGGCTGTATCCTACAATTTCTCTCACTTTCCAAAACTAATAGTCCAACATTCACAGTAGAACCCAACCGATACAGGATTTTTGAGGCGAATATCGATCACGATTTTAGAGGGGAAAACAGTCACAGATTACAGATAAAGCAGCTGATATAGTAAATGTTTGATCTGGAATGAAAATAGACCTTTTATATAGGGACTGTGCACCAATTTTGCACCTATATGACTATACAAAGATAACTTGCTCTCTTAAAACATATAACTTTTATTAATATGTTAAATAATTCAACAGACACACTGTCAATTAATTCTAGCTTCAGTAGTTAACACAACATATGACAGCTCAATGTAAACTTGTTATTAATGTACAAATGTCGACATGCTGCGTACAAGCATGTAATGTATTAGCCTGTATGCTTGTTTAAGCATGTCTGCTTTAGCATGTGATTGTGCTTGTTAGTGTGTGTGTGTGTGTGTGTGTGTGTGTGTTTCTAAAAGTGTGTACTGCACTCAGTGCTCTAGCTCTATGTCCCAAGAGACCCCTTCATTTGAAGACCAGCAGTTTCTTTATTATTAATGTGTGTTGGCTTGCAGCTCTGGGCCGACAGCCTCTCCTCCTCTGCTCTAAGATAAAACCAGCAGAGCACCGCTGAACAGGCAGATATTAAAGTCCTGGGTGGTGTATGAATATTCTGGTCTGTCTGCATCCTGTCTGTGCTGCTGTAGAGACATTAAGGTGGAGTTCAGAGGAGAAGGCAGAGAATAGTTTTGTCTTTAGGATGCTCAAATTCCTCCCAAATGTGAGAGTTTTATGAGTTAGAAGCCCCATTTTTGAAACATCATTTTTAAAAGAGAGACAACCAGACATCAGTTTTTCACACAAAGATATCAGAGTGGGTCATAAATATAGATTGGGTGATGAGGTAACTTTGCTGCTTTAGTACAGTGTGGCGTTTAAGTTTAAGCTCACCGGTGTAGATGCTGGCGCTGGAGGCTGGGATGCCGAACTGAGACTCAATGAACTTGGGGATGAAGGTGATGAAAGCTGTGACTATGGCGCTTTCTGCCGTATAGGACAGGCTGACGAACAAGAAGGTCACGTTGCTCAGGATCCTCACTGCTGCTTTGGGCAGGTCTGAAAGAGGAGGAGGAGGAGGAGGGGGGAGAAGAAGGGCAGACAGAGAGAAGAGTTTGATTTTTTTTTGTTGTAAAGCAATTATCTGTTCCCAACAGTCCACTCTATCCCCACAGTGTCATGAAATATTGTGTGGTGGATTTCTCCTGAAATATAGAAGATATTATTACACTTAGGCTAGATGCCACTAAATCTTACACACTGGTCCTTTAACATGCAGTCAACAGTCCATTATGTTCACAGTACAGGATGAGCACTGACAAATCTTTGTCTATAAAATGTCAGAAAACAGTGAATCCATCACAGTTTTCTGACATAAAAATAAATAAATATTAAGCTGACAGTTTTCAGATTAGTCAGAGGACTCAGGAAACCAGCAAATAATCAGATTGGAGAAAGCTAGAACTCGAGAATTTTGACATGTTTTCTTAAAGAATTACTCATAATGATGAATTTATGTCGATTCAATAATTAATTAATTGTTACAGTTCTACTTTTTATTAAACCATTAACCACCGTTAGATGTTGACCTGCTGGACTCATATTTTAGAGCCATGTAAAACTGACATCATCGGTGACATCAGCGGCCCTCGCCAACACGTCGCAGTATTTTCTGGTACCTTTGATGTCCTTTCCGAAGCCCATGGATGAGGTGACCGTCTGGCTCTTGTTGTTGCTCTTCTCCTTGAGGACGTCGTCGTCGCTGGACAGGTCGTCCAGGCTCACCTTTTTTCTCCTCTTCTTCTTCTTGTGTCGGGGTGGCAGCTTCTTGGGGAAGGTGAACATGGGGAATATGACCAGCAGCATGGCCACGGCGCACAGCAGGAACCCGCTCCACCTAGACAGACGAGGGAGGATCGACAGTCAAAATACAGGAAAGTGACCAAAGAGAAGTGAATTCAGCTGAGTCAGTCGAAGATGAGAAATTTTACTCGTCGCTCCATGTTATCGAAGACGATTAGTCTGGTATCATTTTATCTCCGTGTCTCATTATTATAAATAAACAAGCTTTAAACAGGTTTGTGCAAAATCTCTAGTACACTCAGGCATCAACTTCCTGCTATCATCACCTATAATTCATGTAGGAAGCCCGTGGCTGCTAGCTACTGAGTCACCGGTTATGCTGTCGGTAAAGAGAGGATGGCATCACTGAGCGCTGTAAATAGATGACTAACCGCATCTCAGACATGCCAACTGATTTACAGATGGGTATAAGACGTCTACAAAAACTGTACCCAAAGAACAAACATGCATCTTATGTAAAGTAATGCTGCCTTTTTGGAGTATATGTGGTTGTCTTCATTGATTAACTCTTATGCTTCAGCTTCAGTAGTCAGGCTTTCAGCACAGAATTGAGCAGAAACAATGTGTGTTCTGCCTTTATAGATTCCCATTACTGATTTTTGGAGAGAGGATTGTCTCTGGTCATGTTGTATAACCCTATGAAGCTTTGAGACGTCCACCACTGAAGCTAAGGTATTACAAGTTGAGCACACACAATGGGAAAATAGTCCATTTAACACTGAGTAAAGATCCCAAATTCAATCCAAAGTTAGATTTAATTAAGGGCCTGGAATCTCAGTACCGACCAACACATATTTATCATTTAACGTGGCATCAGATTATCATTATTTCCTGCAGTTGCTGGAACTAGAATCATTTGTTAAAAGAAAAGGCTGTTGCTACTGTCAACAAACCCCCCCCCCAAAATATACCAAAACCAACTTCTCTACTCTGTGGCTTTCAGCTCAAAACCCATCAGTTCCTAATAATGATGTACATCTTTAAAAACCTATATATATACACGTTAAAATAAATCTTTTAAAAAGGCTCAGTAATTTCCCAAAAGAGCTGCACAAGGTTTAAACAAACGCTACTCTAATGAGAGGAAGTAGTGCATTTGTTGGGGACTATTTTCAGCTGCGGATTAATCCACACTGTGAGATTGAGTCAAAATAAACGTCAGTGATTGTGTTTTGTTGACGATGGGACAAATAAATAATATCACCAGACTATTTCTACTGAAACACAGGTAGTATACCAGCACACGTATATTACACTTCAACCAGCCCAGATTTGTTCTCACCAGTTGCCGATGAAGCGGGGGTCGCTTTGATCGATATTGACAACAGTCTTCGGGTCCACGTAGAAGCCGATGAGGACTCCTCCCAGCAGGTATCCAGCCGCTGGACCCAGTGCTCCCATCACATACATGATGGCTGAGGAGAGGAGAAAATAGATTGTGCTCAAATAAAACATCAAAACAAGCCGACAGATATAAATTCCCCCACATATTACCGTCTTATAAAGTACAATAATCGCCTTCTTTCACATCCAGCAGACACAGACTCTCCTTTAACTCCTGAGAAAGCGTATAAAACCTGCATTGTTTCTATGGGCCAGCAGGGGCAGCTCTATTGGCTGCAAAAAAAAGTCTGATAGTATTGAGTGTTATGGGGGAAATAACTGCTTATCACTTGATTCATGAGCTCAGTAAACAGTCTCCTAATGAGTTTATGGTCTCAAGTTTTAGGTTTAAGTCTTCTTCCATACAGCATGACATTCATTTTGTAAATAATGGTCCCATTTAGAGTAAAATAGACCATAAAGCAGGGCATGCTTTCTTAGTGAGTCCATCCAGCGCACAACACCGCCTACGTCACCTCTGAATGAACATGATTTTAGATGATTCGTCTGATAATAAGTATTGTATGTCAACTTCTGTAAAGTTATTCAATTATCTAAACTCAATGCCTAACTTTAACCATTATGTAACTCTTTGAATCAAACTAATCTAGCATTAAGAGTGGGGTACAAAAGGCCATGTGTGTGTGTGTGTCATGTGAGCAGATCATATGACTGTGTAATAAGGGCCTGCTTGAGGCTGAGAATAAGATTTCTCCAATTAGAGGGAATTAACATCTTAAAGTCTTTGGCTGAAGTTGAAAGTGAACACAAAAAATCCAGTGGCGTGACTCAAAAACTCAAAGCTGGGCCAAACTGAACATTATCCAACTGTCCTGGGAACTTACTGGGAGCTCTGGGTTCATGTCAGTAGCAGTTTCAAAGACAGCTCATGTAGAATTTCTAATCACTGAGGTCGTGCTTTTCAAAATAAAATGACAACTTGCTAATGATGCATCGACAGCTCTGGCGGCCGACTGTGGGGACTTAATTGAAATCTAATCTTCTTTTTATTTGTGGAAAACTTAAAACTAGTGTATACTGGTTTAAGTTGAGTAAGCATAGATCATCTGGTTGTTGATTTCTACAGACTGGAAAAACTGCAAGAAGTAAAAGAGACCTTTACATATAGTTTTAGCTATTTTATAGTTTGTCTTTGCTTTCTATAATTTATATATAATAATAATTTGTATTGTTTACCTTTGCATTTGATCAGTTCACTTCATTTCTGACATTTATGTCTGGCTTGTTGTGCCTTTTTGTTTCATTTGTAAAGCATGCTTTTTAAATGGAATACTACTAACTTTGTGGGGAATAAAAACAAAGCATAAAGACAATAAAGATCTCTGTAAGTGAAGGATTTCAGCAGAAATAGTCCCAAAGAAAACTATCTATAAAATGTTTCCCCATTATCTATTCATATTACGATTATATTATTGATTAATCGCTCAATCAACAAGGTAAAACAAGAGAAAAAGTTCCATAACTATTTCTCAGGGTGGTATCTTCAAAGCAGTCCAAACCCAAACAATTTTCAACTCACAATGAAATAAAACAGTAAACCAGCAAATCCTCACATTTGGGAAGCTAGAGACAGAGAATAACCACCAGTTTTACCTGATAAACTTAAATAATGACATTGAAATTGTCCAATGAAGTCAGGACTATGTGAGAAAAGATTGTGTCCATATTGCCTGGCCCTAATAAAGGAAAACTGATGAATACATCAAAACTCCATCGCCTGCAGAGCATCTTCACAGAAGCATATTCTCTCAGCCTCCACTCGACCATTACATCATCTGACTGGGATAGCCACAGCCTGGGATGATAAAGCATGGGGATGGGATTGAGGGCTTGGGTTTTCCAAGGGGACCCAGCGGCATCAAGGATAATCCCTTATCTAGCAGGAGAAGAGGAAAACCCTCGGCTGGCGGACTGCCGTGTTACACAACGTGATGTCAGCCGAGGGATAAAAGGGACGACCGGGCCACCGCTGACATGTGAGAGAAAGTGAGAAATAAGAAAAATCGTTTGTACTTATAATGTTAATAAAATAAAGTTGCCACTGAATGTCAGAGATTCATTAGCTTGTCTAGACAGTTTGATTTAAATAAAACATTGTGCTAGTTTTAATGTATTTTATTTGGCTTTTACAGCTGCTTGTGTTAAGCTACAACCACGCACGTTCGCTCTCGTGATGCCCCAAATATGTTCATATTTGGGGATTTCTGGTGGAGTGGAACTTCTGCAGTATTGGAAACACAAGCAGGTTTAAAATGTGCATGAAAGAGGTACGTGGAAACACACCTAGAAAAGACTGACAGACAGTAAAGTTCAAAGAATGAAAAGCAAGAGAGAAGGAAAAAGAGGTGAAATAAAGGCTGGAAGAGAGAGTGAGGAATAGGGGAAATGGGACAGGATGGAGAGAAGGGGGAGGTCGAATGGGACAGAGAGATGGAGGATGTGGACACGAGTCTGTGTTGAGGCAGCAGTGTTTGTCCTGATGGAGGGAAAACCTCTTTTGGTATCAAAGCAAACTGATTTTCAGCCTGTTTACTGAAAGCAAGGCCACGACTTTTGATTCCTCCACGTCTTTATCCAGTAAATCCACCAATCCACAGCCGGAGGCCTGATGTGGTCCGATCCTCCAGTGTTAGGCGTCTTTTCCTGGAGACTTGCATGGACACTATATGGTCCAGAAATTAAAATAAGTGGATTTTCCTAATTGGATCCAAACTAAATTTGAATGTATTTCTACAGATGCACCTCAGTCCGGACACCAAAGCTGCACAAACAGGATTTCAAAGTGTCTTTTCTGTCACATGCAACACAATGTACAACAACGCACAGTGAAGCCCGCCATCAAGGCAGCAGGGAACAACGCAATGTATAATGTATACAAGCCTCAACTTGAACAGCATGGGATGATGGATCTTCATTTCTCCTGCTTCCACGCTGGAAACCTGCGTTATGTAGTTACCGACGCCTACGTTTGGGACATACGATTCCGATCCGATCGCTCACAAATAACAGCGTGGGCAATCTGTCTTAAAGATCTGATTTGAGAAACCAGTCTGATTTTCCTCCAGTCTGAAAAAGCCATAATCACCTGAACTGTCATCCAGTGTGCTGAAGTTACACAGCGTGCCTTTTAATACAGTATGTTGCCTGTTATACAACAGGTAGCTTCAGCCAAGCAGTCTGATCTGGTCAGATCTGGTTTAAGACACATTCTGAAATGTGCTGTGAGTCATATTTGTAAAGGCTGCAAACACCAGCTCTTGTAGTGAGCAGTAGTAGCTAATAAGCCGTTGAGAGGCAACTTTTTATTATGATAACGTGTTGGTAACTGCTGCAAACACTGTAATGATACTCTAATATGACATAATGCTCACAGCAGGGTTCCTTGCAGGGTTTGTGGTTGCTCTAGTGTTGCTTGATAGCTATCACACACACATAGTGAGAGTACAGAGAGCCCTCTCAGGCGTTCACTGCTTCACTAACAAAAAGCATCTGTAGTCATCTGCCTCTGTACAACCCTGATTACATGAGTTCGGACCTGCTGGGCTGGGGACATAAACCCCAACACGGTCGTAAAAAGAGATTGATGGCAGTTATAAATTAGAGGAAAACCTGTGTGAGAGCCACTGCTGGCAAAAAAACACTGATAATAAATGTAAAATGTAATTTTGAAATGGTTTTCATTAAGGGTTTCAAGAGCCTCAGGAAGATGTGAACCTCAATGAACAAGCAAAAACTGTGTATGCTTCCAATCCTTTTAACATAAATCAAAAACATAAATCAGGATTGCAGTTGGAGTTTCATGAGATATTTGCCAGTTGATGTATGGATTTATTTGTGACTTACAGCTTTTTAAATGCTACAAAACTGCAGCTGCATTTTTTCTTTGTCCCACCCACACGGCAGCAGAGGTAAAAAAAAAAAAAAAAGAGAGAGAGGAGCCATGTGACGACGGGGGTTGGAGAGAAAGAGAGACAGACAGACAGACAGACAGACAGACAGACACAGCTGAGGCCAGGCGAGGCCGGAGCACGGCGAGATGAAAGAGGGGAGACACAATGAAATGTTACGGGATGGGAGGCGTTGTTGTGGCAACCTGCTGACACAGCGAGGTCTCGTTACAACTTCCCAAGGGGCTGCCAGCACCCACATCACACTGCCAGCCTCCGTGAAACAGGGCTGGGCTGTACCGGTTGCCATTGGCAACCATTCTGAGAAAAACCGGCAACCATTTCTTGGCCTTTCTTTTTAACATATGACATAGGGACAGCAAACAGCAAAATG
Source organism: Dicentrarchus labrax (assembly GCF_905237075.1). Taxonomy (NCBI): domain Eukaryota; kingdom Metazoa; phylum Chordata; class Actinopteri; family Moronidae; genus Dicentrarchus; species Dicentrarchus labrax. The sequence continues at coordinate 24,335,395 of NW_026136701.1, forward strand.
TGTGTCCCAAAATAAATAAACAGAGCTTGTTTGACTGAGGGTGAAAGGCTCGACTAACCTAACAACACAAACTGAAAATAATTTTATTCGGTACCTCTAATAAAGCTTTAAAACATTATTTTATGTCATATTTTGATTATTAAGCTGACATATAACTGAATACTATCAAACAATGTTGACCATATTTTCAGTTTTGGCAACCCAAAGCTGATCAGGGGTCCCCATCTTTTTTATTTTATTTATTTTATTATACACAAATGTTCATTACATGTGCAATTAACTTCCATGTGCATGTATTTATCAAGCAGGTTGATGCTGTATGCATGCAGATATGAGAATTTTGCTCACAGGCCTGAAGAAAACACTACTACTACTACTACTACTACTACTACTACTACTACTACTACAGTAGAGAGACCAGTTTCAAACGAAATATGCATCTAGGTTTATGTGATCTGAGTGAGGGGGCTATGGTACAAAACTTTCCAGAACAACATGGCTCATTTAAAGGATATTTGGTCATTTTAATTTCCAGGGGTATCCATTACTGGAAAACTACTCTCTAAATTTCCAGGTTTTCCAGGACGCGTAGGAACCCTGTAACCCTGATGAACTTCTTGCTTTCCTCAGTTTAGTTAACGTGCTGCTGATTGTGACTGCTGGACAACATGAAGGCCAATCTACAGCTTAACATTCACAAGGACTAAAACCACTGAGTGATTAAAGGAGATCTCCAGAGATTTAACCTCACAGTTCCATAAAAGAAAGGATTCACAAGAAAATGGTCAAAATCAGGGTCAAGATGTCCTGACATTTAGTACCTAGTCTGGGTTGAGCTTCACTTCCCATAATGCAACTATTCATAAGACCTTTAATGTAAATGACACTCTCTACAACCCCAGTTTGCAACGCAGGCTTCCTGTAAAACAAGTCTCCAAACCCAGTAAGGAGTTATTTTCTTAATACTGAAGCTTCTCCAGTCACAGAATACATTACAGGAGAGTTTCACAGGTCCAAGTGGTAATTATAATGAATAGAACTGACCTTTATGGGTAAAACTGGTGGAATTCCCCTTTAAATGTGCACAGTAGTTTATGACTACACTTTTTAATTAACTGTTAATATTCTAAGGTTTTTGTACACATGCTCATTTTCTGATATATTTTGTATCATTTAGAACTTTTTGACCACGTAGCTCCAGGAACTATGAGTCAGACGAATGAAACTATAAACTTTTGCCCTTTTTGTGTATTCCCCTTTGTGTTTCAGGTAACATTGAGACACACCAGAGTCATCCCGTTGTTCTATCCACTGTGGCATGATTCTGGTTTGAATGAAGTAATGCAGCCTCAAAACAGGCTTGGTATTCTATTAATGCATCTGAGGAGGATTATCGATCGATTTCATTTTCTTTTTTTCTTGCATTATTGTACGCCTTCTTAACCGGTCAGATGACACACGAGAGACGTCACAAAATGAAAACGCTAAAAAACGCCACAATATCTGAAAATAGACGAGAGAGGGAGTCTCTAACCTTGTCTGAAGTTTCAGTTGACCTTGCACAGAAACAGCAAACAAACCAACAATAAAACAAACAAAAGGTCCTTCAGAGAAACCAAGAGAATAACAAGAATATGTTTCTACTACTTCAGTAAAGACTGTGTACGTTTGCCATATCTGACTGGAGGCCATTTTTTATCAGGTGACTAATTCACACGTCAATATATTTTAATAAATGTTGCCGAGTGCTTTGACACAGAACGTAAATATTAAGCAACGAAAAAGCTACCTATGACACTACAGTAGAGACATAAACCGGCGGGAAGCTAGCTTTGTATACGCTGTCGATAAGAAACAACGCAGGTGTTGTGAGGAGGTTCAGCTCAGGCTTGAAAAGATTAAAAGTTCTGAAGGACAACTGGAAACCGAGACAAAAAGAAAAGTTGGAAAGAAGGAAATTCAGCTATAAAAGATAACTGATATTTCAAATACATCTTGATGTTGGTCAAGTATGGTTGGTATATGTGCTTCTGCTTCTACTTCTACTGGAGATAAACTTCTTATGTCCTGTGGACACTCAATGTTGCAGGCCTACACTACACACTAGAAACCAAAACATAATACAAAAAGCAGAGTTGTTGTACAAAACCAGAACGTCCCAAATTAAGATCAAGAAGTGTCCTTGTTGCATGTCACTCCCCTTGATGCTGATGCAGCCTCATATTTTTTGCTAACTGGGAAATAACTTTAAAATTCCACATTAGTTTCATTTTGAACTTTTCTAAAACACCTTTTAGTCACAGTTGGAGCCTTCAGGCTGTTCAGAAATGGTCAAACAATTCTGTGCACTAACAGAGAACCAGCTCGAGATGCTTTTTTTGTTGCTGTTGAATGTTCAGCGTATTTGCAGGGTCAATGACAAAAAATAAAATAAACTTTCAGGACAACATCCAAAGAGAAAACGTTAATTTCAGCAGCAAATACAAGTGGACAAAATGGATTTATGACCTTCCAGGTTGTTATTTCAACAAAAATTATACCATTTGGGAAATGTTTTTATCCAAAGTACCTGGCATGAGTGCATACATTATGCTTTTAGTGACCCCAGCTGGTGTTGAACCACTAACTCCTGACAGTGTAAGTGCCTTGCTTCAACCATTCAGCTTCACAGGACATTTTCAACTTCGTCTGCTCACACCAGCAGCTAAAAGCCCTCCGAACTGAGTGGTGTAAAGACGTTTCCACTGACGTTCCCCGTTGCTAACCACGGCTCGATCAATGTTTGTGAACACAGCTTGTTCCCCGATAAAACAGGAAACATCATAACTAAACCTCATGACGTGTTTAGCTGCTGTGAAGTTTGGAGCAGGAGAGTGGACAGGAAGCTCTAAAGAACATCTGAAGCTCTTCATCAGGAGAGAAAATGTTGATTTTAAACCTGTGTCCTCCATTTATGACAGTGTGAGTGGTTTGTAGTCCTCAGTTTACAGATTGTGTATCATTTAGGGCAAAATGTAGCCTGAGCTGATTGTCTTAAGTACACAGATGCACTTAATAATCTCTCTAACACACCGCATGACAGAATTAGATCTGAGAAGCCACTCTAACTAACCACTCGAATGGTGACCTGGTTTCAGACCACTGAATTGCCATCCATATCTTTATTTCTTTTAGCATTTACTATAGCCAGGACTACATATAATATAGATAGCGACAGAAAAAGCTACGCAGGTCGTTTTAAGTCCGCTTAGAGAAATAACAATTCTTAAACTGACATATTACATGCAAACATATGCAAACATATGCAAACATTAAGTCATCTGCTCCTTACAAACACTACCACAGCTTCTGTGTTGACTGAAAATTATGTTGGCAGGACGGATATAAAACAAAATAACAAACTGGGGCAACTTAGTCTGACTATGGGGCAAAGACAATGATTAATCTCTGAGAAAAGAGGAAATCAGAGTGTAGATGAGACTTTATATCTTCTCTGTCTGGCAGGGATGTACCCAAAATAGTGACTGAATGTTATTACTATGATTATTATAGTGCAATGGAAACAGCTTCGCCAGTTCAGTCCTACAGAACATGGATAACAATCTACAGTCATCCAAAGATAACACACACACACACACATAGCACAAGTCTGAGGTCATATATGCAGAGCTGTAGCATGACAAATCATGCCAAACACAAACTGGCACTGTTAAACTCAGTGAGGACCATATTGCGTCTCTGAGCTGGCACATTAAAATTTCAAGTGGCTGCAGTGTGGCCCGCTGCCACGCATGGGGAACCAAACAGAGCGTCTCTTATCGGGGTTACAAAGCAATATTGTGCTGAATTATTCTAATGGATGTCTGTTACGCCTTTGGGCATGATCTCATATGTAGGCTAACGCAAAGCACGGCCAAAATGGACCAGAATGTTTGTTCTACAGCAAACAGCAAGTGTGTTGCGCCCTCGTATTGGCTCAAAACCAGACAGTAATGCAATAAACTGGGCTAGAATTTGAACATTGCTCTGTCTTTACCCGTTTTATTTCCGTTGTATCCGCTCTTGTTTCTCCACTGTTTTGGGACTGATTTGAAGATACAAGTGTTAAGGTCAAAGACACTGTATGTTTGTATAGTCTAAATCCTTTTTTAAAAGCAATGTTTTGATGAGCCAATCCCTGTTTTGTTCAGACATTGAGCTCTACCACCACATAGGCAGGTGATGTGATACATATTTCTAATGACTGCAAAGAGTGGTAATGCAAATGTGTAGTGCAGGCAAGGAAGAAGACGAAATTGCCCCTTGTGAAGGTAAATGAAACTGACATTTACCTCAACATTGGCCAATAAAAGATGGGCTATTCCACATCGCTCATTTGGTTCCACTGAACGACATCGATGGTGGATACGCTGCCATAAGGACGCACAATTCGAACACTTAACTTGTTTATATTTTGTAGTATAGCCTGAATGATACTGGATTTTAAGTCCACTACTGTCCGTAATTTGGGAGTTTCGAAAATTGATCAAACAATGTATTGGCCAAAAGAAAATAAACATAAATGACAATCTTGAAAGTGGACAAATTACGTAAAGGAGACACTGTTTCTAAGTGACTTCTGACCTAGTTTGGCATTTCAGCCAACATACACACTGATACCAACATATCTGCAATAAACTAATATCTTTTCAGTCTGTACTGTATATTTCTATTGTCTTACAGTCTTTTTATATGGATATTTAGCGTTTGTCCCTTTCCAGACCCTGTGAACAAAGCCATGTCGGTCAAGAAATGGTTGTCCCTTGTTTCATTTATTCTGTGGAAGAACCTGACAGGCCTGCAAAGAGTCCTGAACTCAACTCCATCCAACACCTCTGGGATGAACTAGAGCGCAGACGGCAAGCCAGCCAACATCAGGCTCAACATCTGGTGTAAAGACTGAAACCAAAAGAGTGGAGGCTGTTATAGCAACGGATCGCTGCCCACACTGCCAAGTATCACACATGGGTGCAATGGTCAAGTGTCCACATACTTCTGACCATGTGTTTTATCAGAAGTACCAATAGTTACTGTCCCTAAAAGCAATATTACAAACGTCAAGCACCTTCCAAGCTTGTGTCCTGTCTGAGTACGAGCTTGTCTTCAGTTGGATTCCCTGTTTAATAACAAATAACCGAGAACAAACCCCATCTTTGTTCTGTCGTGACGTCCTCGGTCACTATTATTTGAGGCAGGACAGGGCCAAAACAGAATATGTCGCATTGTGTTGCTGTCAGGCTGGCCCCGTTCCCAGTGAGCATGGCCATCTGACTCAAGATTCCCTAGAAACTCAAGTTTAAATCTCCTTCTCAGTTGTCCTTTTATCTCCATTAGCAGCAGAGATAAACCAGAAGACACCTCTGATCTGATAAGGGATTACCAGACAAATGATACCGGCCGATTTTAGTTTGCATTTAGCGATGGCATGTGCCAGGAAATTCTGCCTCCGCTTTTTGTAAGTGCTGGATCAATCTGTGTTTAAAAAGTGTCTGCAGAGATAAAGCAGTGGGCTAAATGAATACAGCAGTGGTCTATCTAGACAGCATTCCTGCTGAATCCACAATACAGCTGCAGATATACTAAAGACATCATCTGTCTCCGCTCATCTCATGTTCTGCCACTAACATAATAATGTAAGTAGGCTAAGTAGCATAAGAGGGCCTATCTGTGTACAGTCAGGCCTTTGTGCACACTTCACGGTCAATATCAGACACACTGTAAATCTTAACTCAGGCAAAAGACAGGGACAGAAGGAAGAAACAAATTGCAAACCAACTATCATGGTTTTTCTATGCTTCCTCTTGAGCAGGTTACTCAAAGGCCACAATGCAAACTGTACAGTGTTTGTAGTCATGTTCTTATAGTCATGTTTCCATCCAAATGTAGCATTTAGTAAAACAATAAGGAAGACTTGGACATTATGAAAAGATAAATTTGATCTTTAATCACAAGGAATAAGTTAATAAATCCAACTGACAGCTGCTTACTTTAATAGCAAGTGCAACTAAGCTATTACACAACATTTACAAGCATCAAACTGGTAGGACTTTGCTGGTTTGTGTTTGTCAGGATATTGGACTGAACTATTATGGTTTCTAACAGACGGTGCCCTCATTCCAGCGACTGGAGAAGCTGTCAGCTGCCATTAAACCAACCGACCGACCACACCAGCGTGTTTCTGCAGCCAAACAGTGTTTGTCCTGCTGACGGGGATTCCCAGCTCTGCTCTGCTCTGCCGTTGCTGACCGTACAATGTTGAGGCCGGGAAACAAATGTCTTCATTCAGCAAGACACAAAAGCAACCGAATGCCAAAGTTTACTGGTCAAGTGGGTTTGACAAACACTTCTTGGTTACTTGCCAAAGTGGCTGGTAGAGCAGAGAAAGTTACGACCAACAACAAGTAAAGATCATTTTTTACTGAAGGCTAAGGTTAATTAAAATTTGTGTTTATATAGTATACGTTGTAAATAGTTTTTGATTAATCAATTAATTGATAAACCTGTATACAACTGCTGTAACTAATTTATTAACTTGTTACACATGTTACTATTTAACATTTGAGAAATACCTATTTGAGTACTTTGGGTATTTTATGTCAGTTTATGTTGTTTGAACAACTATTGTAAAGGAATTAATGTTTAAGTTTTTGGCATATCTTTTTATTTTGAAGTTTGTTTTAAAATTGTTTAAATTCTGATTCCCTTATGAAAGAAAATGTCAAATAAAAATTATAAAATGTTTTTATATTCTATGCAGTCCTGACAGTAGAATAAGATACTACAAATGTATGTATAATTTCCTTTTCCTAACACTATTCCAGTTTTGGTTCAACATTTAGGTGTCCACATACTTTTGGCCATGCAATGTTCAGTATATGGGAATTTGTTGTTCTGTTTTTGATTGCAATTAATTTTTTTTTTTTCTTCAATTTTTGTCTTGAAATTACAACCAGTAGGCTCTTTTTATATACAACCTGGGGATTGTGTGACATCGTACCACCAACCGGCTGCTCCACTGATCAAAGCCTCTCTTTCTGCCACTCTGGTTGTTTTTAAAAAAGGAAGGAAAATGGGGCTCGGACCGACACTGAGCCGCTGTGGGACTTTTCTTTTTTCTCCCCCAGCGACAAGAATGCACATAAGACCTTCCCCCTCTTCCCTCCGCCTCCCCTACTCTCTTTCATAACCCAGCTCTCATTTGTTGGTTTAATTAGGCTTTACCTTGTTTGAGTCCACTGGGCCGAGAACTTCTGGGGAAGCATGTGAAAGGGAAAAGGGAAGGGGGGAGCCGGTTCGAAGGTCACACAGTTGGGTTTTTTGGCTGCAGAAATCTGAAGCAACTCTCCGACATGTAGGCTAATGGTAACAAATATGGGTACGGCAGGAACTCTGTGGTTGTTTTCAACTTTATGATATGGCTTACTTACAGGGCTCCAGAGTGCGACCAAAATGTTTAAGAGTGTGACTAATAATTGTTCTAGGTCGCACTGGTGCACCTGACGCTGCCCGGGTGAAAACACACATTGATTTTGCAAGCGCATCATCTCTCTGTGTTCTCCTGTGAGCGAACTCACACACTGATGGTAGGATCATATCGTGTTCTAAACCAATAAGAGACAGAGCTCGGGCGGGTCTTTGCCTCTGATTGGCTGTGGTCCTGTTCACCGCGCTAAGTTGCGTGTGTTTAAAAATTGCCGAGCCCCGGTCCTTCGGCGACAGCATCAGACTCGGAACCAGAGGAGGAGACAACCGAGTCTGGGATAGAGCCCGGCTCCGAGACCCAAATTAAAAAGGCCAAAATATATTCCTTCAGACAGGACTGGCTGAAACAATTGCCCTGACTGAGGTTCAACAAAGTACGTAACACAATGCACTGCGTGTACTGTCAGGAGTGTGGTCAGAATATGGTCGGAAATAGAGCATTCGTGAGCGGGTCAACAACGTTTCATATCGAAACTTTAAAAAAACATAACATTTCAGCGGCAGGTAGTAGTAATCATTATCATTATCATTAATTATTATTAAATATAATAAATATAATAATGAAATGTTTGAAATGTTCAATTTCAGTTCAGTGAAGCAACACTTTATTTTTCTTTTTATATATAATTGTGCTTCAAATAAAGACAAGCATTTCTCTACACCTTATTCTTGTTTAAAAATCATTCACATTATATGAAAGTTATGGAGAGCAATAAAAAGGTGACCTTATGGCGTTAAAGGCAACGCAATGAAAAATTTGGGTGCACCTACATTTTGTGCTTGTGCACCTAAAAAAAAAAAAAAAAGTTAGGCGCAGTGCAACCAATGCAAAAAGTTAGTCTGGAGCCCTGCCTACTTAGTAACGTAGTGAAATGTTTGGTGATGCGACAAATGTGGTGTTGGGTGCATCTTCAAACTGCCAGTTGTTGAAATGCACACAGTGGCCAAAAGGTGAATGTATGTACATTGTCTACAGCTGCTGACAGAGCCTGACCCAGTGTATCTTTGGGCTGCACACAATGATGCTTCAGACAATCGTGTCCAACAGTTTGTGTTTGGGCCCTTTCCTGTTTGAACAAGGCAACCGTCCGTAAGCAAAGCCGGGTCCATAAAGAGAGAGATGGCCTGCACACAGCATCAGTGTCGGACCTCACTAATGCTCTCGTGGCTGAATCGGAGCAAATCCCTGCAGCCAGGTTCAACATCTGGTGGAAAGCCCTTTCCCTAAGACTGTGGGCTGTTACAGCAGCAGATTAACGCTCGTGGTTTTAGAAGGATGTGCTCAACAGTCACATACGAGTAAGAGTGCAAGGAAACATCGGAAAATATCCTATTACGATGACGGTTTTCTTAAAATTAGATTAAAAAAGAAATCTATGTATCTCCTTGCTTACAGTATCACAATATATTGAATTGTAACCCCTGTATAAACCTCTCCGTAACGTGTCACCAGGTTTTTATATTCACAGTCCTTTATATGGGTGGATGTTCAGGTGTCCGCATACTTTTGGCCATGTAGTGCGTCACATGAATATTCAAATTATGTATTGTTGATTCTAAAATCAAGTTTAAATAAAAAATGTGTTTTTATTTGTAGTCATGAACTTCCAGCGATATTTATTGTTTACTACGTGTTGTCATCAATGGCTTTATGTTACTGTTGTCTTTAAAGTTAATGTTAAGTTGTCTTTGCGAGCGACAGATGTCCAGCTAACCACTTCCTCGACAAACAGACGAGGCTGAATTCAGACATATTTTATCAGGAATCCACTTTTTTGTTATGTTTACTACTAAAATATTTATATTTAATTATTCTTTTACTGTCAGAACTCAAAAAGTCGGGTGCGATAATGCTGATTATCGCAAACACTCCGAGCTTCCGCCATCGTATTAATCATGTTTGATATTTACAACTGAGATGGTTACTGACAAAAACATGTTGCTGAATTATAAAGGTTTCTTGTACGGTGCAGGTTTTTTTGGTTTGTTTGGGTTCTCGTTGCCAAAATATTAGCAAACCAGGGGTTAAAGCTATTGTAGGTAATGTATTTCAGACGCATTTTTTTTTATAATTGTTGAAACTGTCTTCAAAATCAACAACAACATCCCGACAGCAATCGATAAACCAAATATTCTGTAAACAAAAATCGGTCTGGAGTCACCTGAAAGGAGAGAGTGGGATGTTTTCTGTTGGATACTTTACAAATATAGTTGTGTCTTACTTGTTTCTCCAACATACTTCAGTTCACAGGTGGTTTACTGCGCAGTGTAATCCCAGATTGGTTAGCTAACCCTGCTCTTCTTCTCTGGAGAACACCTGAAGAAACATCTGAACTTGAGCACCAACCCAGATATAATTCTCTTCTGCTGGACTTTCTGAACACGAGGAACCAAAACTGTCAGCTTTTACCAAAATGAACTTTGAATTTTGGGGTCGTTTGTGTCCTAATTTCTTTGGAAGAAGTATTCTCAGGTTCTGTACCATTATGCTGGATGTGAACGTCAGCTGAACAACAAGTGGTTGCTACTCAAACACCTGCTGTTGTTCACTCCAACCAATCACTGCAGAAGCGACGTCACCGACTGATTCATAATCACACAAGACGGCCGATGACTACTCGGTGACATCAGCTGCCTGGTTGACGGCGGCTCCTCACACATTTCCACACACACACACACACACACACACTTACCTAGATACAGCGAGGCGTTCTCCTTCTTCACGTTGTCGTCCAGGTAGGTGGGTCCCAGCGTGTAGATGGGCGTGGATCCCATGCCCACCAGGATCTGCGCGATGACGAACAGCGCCACGTACAGGTTGTGCTCGTTGCCCTCCTGGTCTCTGGGACAGGAAGTGATGTCGACGCGGTCCCTGCCGCTGGCGTTGCTGTTCATGCACAGGCCCTCGTTGCCAGAGGACGAGTTGACCTCCTGGATCTGGTAGGCCGGCGAGATGAAGTGAGGTAACGAGAAGAGGGCGGCGCCCACGGCGATGAACACCCCGCCCACCGCCAGCCAGCGAGGCCTCTGGCCCCGCCCACCAAAGTAGCTGATGAAGACGACCACAAGGAGGCTCCCGATGTCGAAACAGCTGACGAGGAGGCCGGACTCGGAGCTCCTCAGGCTGTACCTCTTCTCTATGGTGGTGATGACGCTGCTGAGGTAGCCGGACACCATGAGCGACTGGATGAAGGTCAGGTAGCACATGCAGAACAGGAAACAGCGAGAGTCCTGTAGGATGACGGCCAGGTACTTCCTGCTGGGCAGACGAATCTGAGCCAGCCGGGAAGCGAAAAACCCCGGGGGCTTCCTCCTCGCCATGTTTTTACTCCTACGGATCTCCGTGTTCTCCATGTACGAACTCGGCCTGTTCAGCGCCGACTTCCCCGGCTTGGGCAGGTAGTTTGTTCTCGTCGGGGACTCGGCCTGAAAGGACTCGGTCTTGGCCGGGAGCTGGATGAACTCTGCGCTCTCTTCCGCCGTTATGGACGCAGAACTGGCCAGTAAGGTCTCCTCTTGGGGCCCTTCTTCGTTTAAAATAGGCAAACTTTTAGATTTGAAGTCCGCGCCCGGCTCCTCCTGCTCGCTGGAAAATCCATCCTCCTTCTGAAGGGACTCCGACAACTCTGCCTCCTCGTGGTCGGCCATTATTTCCAGTCAATCCCACCTTGTTTTTAATGTTTTTTTAAGTTAGCAGGGGAAAAAAAACGCCCTACTTCCAAACCTACTTAAGAGTTCAAGGGCTGCTGCCCATCACATTTATTATTAATAGGAACATCTATTCCCACAAATACAGTCTGGCACACAAAGAGGCCCCCAAAAAAAAAGCAACAACGTCAACCAATGAGAAAGTAAGACTCACAGCTTCTGCTTATCTGCAGCGCAGGCAGGACAACCTCTGGGGTTTCTTTATCTTGTCATTTGCACACTTCTTGCCACCAGCTAAATCCGGAAGGTGGAGACCGTTCAGGCCTCCTCAGCCTGACCAGCGGAGCTCCAGGGCCAGGGATCTCCCTGCAGATGCACAACAGGACGCTGCTGCTGCTGCTGCTGCTGCTGCTGCTGCTGCTCCGCGGCTGGCAGGGACGAAATGAACTTGCAGAGCATGCGCCGCATCCCTGACACCCCCTGCCAATTGGGAGATCACACAGTTACAATATCACTTCTTTCGGGTACATTAGAGGCTGGTGGTGGTGGTGGTGGTGCCCCCCCTACTTCTCCTCCTAACTCCTCCTCCTCCCCAAGTCAAGGGCATCACCCCCCCCACCTCCCCTCCACGATGCTATCACCGCACCAGCTGTCCTCCCAGCGGGGCGACAGAGGATGGCATTTTTTTTTTTTTTTTTTAGTGGTTATAATTCTGTGTAAATCCTTTGAGATGTGCATGAAAACATTTAAAAAATGGAGGTAAAAATAAAGGAGGATGAGGCAGGAGGCGGAGGAGGAGGAGGAGGGAGGGGGGGTGAAGAGTCGTCGAGGAACAAAAAAAAACAAAACGAGAGAGAAGTCCGAGAAGTGTGGTGACGGATAATAAGGCTGCCCAGAAACACCGCAGTGCTCAGCTGCTCTCAGGCGCTGTTGTGATCCGAGGCTGCGTGAAGCTACACGCAAGCGCCACGGAGACCGGAAGAGGACACTTCAAAATAAAATGTAGCAGCCCTCTACTTTGCTCTAAATTGCTTAAAAACACGTAGATGTGATTTATATTTGATGATGGAATAAGAAAAAGGAGGTCGGTTTTTGTTATCTCCTCCCCACACACTCGAAGTGGGAGCAACCGTAAGCATGCGCAATGTTGAATAAATAAGGTCGCCGGATCCCATTAATTATCTAATAATTTAATTGTTTTCTTTGTATGCTAATGCAACCCGTTTATATCTGGCCACATTTTTACTCATTTCTGAATCGGTGCTGTCTATTAATAAATTCGGCATGCATAATATGCCCTAACATTAAATTAACTGCGCAGTACTTGGCTCAAACCACATGAATGCCCACTTCAACAGCAAGAGGAATTGAGTGGGGAATGAGGCGATTAATCAACGTTTGCTTGTTATTAAAAAGCACACAGCTAAATAATACTAAATAAAACAATTAATTAAATGTTTGCTGTTCTGTTTACGGCGTGTTTAGCGTTACGATCTGGCTAATATATATATATATTAACTGTCGGTTTTTTTACATGGAGTTTGGCGTGTTATCTGTTTAGCTTTTACTTTGAAAAGTGCAACGCGAAGCTAGCGGCGCGGCTAGCAGCTAACCCGCAGAGATAGCGTTCACCGATGTAACATTAAACAATAATAATAATAATGCCGACACTGGCGCTTCACTTACCCGACACTCTGGAGCGACGACGCGGCCGTTAAACCTTCATTTTCCGAGCTACACGACACCGTCCGAGAGCCGCGGCCGTTAAAAACCGGACAGAAAATACGGTCATGTTAAAAAAAATAAAAAAATCTGAGCTAGAAAACGGCGTCTGTTTTGACCGGAAACACTTCAGAATAAAAGCATAACGTGTGTCACGACAGTTTTAAATTTAATGTTTAATTAATTGTTGTAAATGTGTTGATGTTAAATTTCATATGTGTTAATGCAACATATCAAAAGTTACCTCAAATTTCAGTGGATTTTTATGTGGATTTAAAGTTTATATTAAAACTCAAACTTAAACACTAACAAATAATAAATAAATAATAATTTAAAAAAACCTGTATGGTGAACTCTTTACAGAAGAATGTTCTTTTTTATCATATTTAAGTCATTATATTTTTTAAAATATATTCAATCCAATCCAATCCAACTTTATTTGTTAAGCACTTTAAAACAACCAAAGTTGACCAAAGTGCTGTACAGGAGAATAAATAAGACATCATAAATAAAAGACATAACAGCTCACATGAGGCGCAAAATAACATATAATACAACAATAAAATGAAAAGACATAAATAAAAATAATAACCATGCAATAACAAGCAATCAAAAAGTAAAAAATAACAAATACAAAAAATAAATCAAGTAAATAAAGTCGACATCTTACTAGGTGTCAAAGGCCACAGAGAAGAGATGGGTTTTAAGACCGGTTTTAAAAACAGACAGAGAAGAGGCCTGTTTAATGTGCAGAGGCAGATCATTCCATAATTTAGGAGCAGACACAGCAAAGGCACGGTCCCCTCTGAGCTTCCGCTTAGTTTTAGGCACACTCAGGAGCAGCTGATCATCTGACCTGAGGGGGGCGGACGGGTATATAGGGGTGTAGAAGCTCAGATAGGTAGGGCGGGGCAAGACCATTTAGGGATTTAAAAGCAAATAAAAGAATTTTAAAATGGATCCTAAATTGAATTGGCAGCCAGTGGAGTGAGGCTAAAATGGGGGAAATGTGCTCATGTTTACATGTGCCAGTTAAAAAGACGTGCAGCAGCATTCTGTACCATCTGGAGACGGGCGATGGAGGACCCACTAACCCCCACATATAGTGCATTACAGTAATCCAGCCGAGTGGTAACAAAGGCGTGGATTACCGTCTCAAAGTGCTGCCTTGATAGAATTGGCTTTATTTTGGCCAGCTGCCTCAAATGGAAAAAGCTTGATTTGACAACAGCCTTGATCTGACTGTCAAACTTAAGCTCAGGGTCCACCTTAACCCCTAGGTTTGTGATGCTAGGTTTAATATACTGGGCCAAGGAACCCAGATCTACAGGGGGATCCCTGTGGTGCCACCAAAAACCATCACTTCTGTCTTTTTATCATTGAAATTTAAAAAGTTCAGAGCCATCCAGGCCTTTATGTCGTCAAGGCACTTAAGTAGCAGTCTGACAGAGTATTCATTTTTCTTTTTAAGAGGCACATAAATCTGACTGTCGTCTGCATAACAGTGGAATGAAAAGCCGTGCTTCCTAAGTATGGAACCAAGTGGGAGCAAATAGAGAGAGAAAAGGAGAGGGCCAAGAACTGAGCCCTGTGGGACCCCACACGAGAGAGGAGCAGAGGAGGATACAGAGTCACCTAGGCTGACACAGAAAGTTCGATCAGCCAAGTAAGACCTGAACCACTCCAGTGCTATGCCCCTGATGCCCACCCACTGCTTCAAACGTGAGATCAGTATTTCATGATCCACTGTGTCAAATGCAGCAGTTAAATCTAAAAGCACAAGGATAACACAGTCACCAGAGTCAGTAGCTAAAAAGATATCATTAAAAACTCTTAAGAGAGCTGATTCTGTGCTGTGCACGGTTTTAAAACCGGATTGGAAAACCTCTAGAATATTATGTTCTTCCAGAAAGGCCATTAATTGACTGTGCACAATCTTCTCCAGGATTTTTGAAAGGAAAGGCAGTTTGGAGATAGGCCTGAAATTAGCAAGAACTGCAGGATCTAGAGCAGGTTTTTTAATCAGAGGTTGTACTACTGCATGTTTAAAATTTTCAGGGACCACACCTGAGGTCAGACTGCTATTTATGACTGCAATAACAGATGGTCCTACAGTGGGGAAAACCTCCTTAAATAGTCGAGGGGGGACAGCATCATTTGGAGAACCTGAGGGCTTCAAATGACCAACAACCTCCTGTAAAAAGGAAAAAGTCACAGGCTCAAAATGGTCAAAGACAGCAGAGCAGGGGACAGAGATTGAGGGGTCATAAGCTGAAGGTGAGATTTGAGCCCTAATTGAAGTGACCTTATCAATAAAAAAGTGAAGGAAGTTTTCACACACAGCGGGGGACGCCTCTATACAGGCAGTCTGTGGGGCATTCAGAAGTGAGTCAATAGTGTTAAACAAAACACAAGGCTTGTGACAGTTTGACAGGATAATATCTGAGAAATGTTTTCTTTTAGCATCTTTCACAGTTTTTTGATAATGACGCCAGCAGTTCCTTAACATTTGAAAAGACACCTGCAGTTTGTCCTTCTTCCACTTGCGCTCAGCTCTACGGCACTCACGTCTGACCGCATGAGTCGTATCATTTAGCCAGGGCTCAGATTTAGTTTTAGGCTGCCTGGATTTTAATGGAGCCACAGTGTCTAAAACAGTTTGGCAGGTGGAGTGAAACCATGAGCTAAGCTCCTCTGTATTGCACACAGACTCAGGAAAGATGGAATTCTGACTGAAAGCAACCGAGAACTGAACAGCAGTGGAAGGGTTAATAATGCGACAGCGCCGAGCAGCAGCGCGAGGTTTAACTGTATGACAGGCAAGGGCAGCCTCAAATAATACAGGCATATGGTCAGAAAACACTGCGTCACATATCTCTAGGTTAAAAACGGGCAAACCATATGATAAGACAAGATCAAGTGTGTGTCCGTGTTCTTGTGTGGGTCCAGACACAGATTGCACAAGATTAAAAGAATCAATGAGGTTTAAAAAACCCTTTGCCATTGGCTTATCTGGACAACACACATGAACATTAAAATCCCCAACAATAAGAACACGGTCATATTTAGGCATGATTTCAGCCAGGAAATCAGAGAAGTCATTTAAAAGTCCTTATTGTACTTGGGAGGCCGATAGACCACAGCACACAACACTGTGTGAGAGCGACCAAGCTCAAATAAGCTCAGTTCAAAGCTGGTGAAAGAGGATGACAGCAATAGCTGCTTACATTTATAATGACTCTTATAGACAGTCGCTATTCCTCCTCCTTGGCCCGACGTCCGCGGGGAGTTAAAGTAGCAGCAATCATGGGGTAAAAGTTCAGTGAAAGCGCTGGATTCACCAACACTCAGCCATGTCTCAGTCACACAGAGGAAATCCAATCCTCGGGACGTGAAGAAGTCCTTTAAGACAAAAGTCTTGTTCGCTAGTGATCTAGCATTTACCAGGCCAATCCTGGCAGGAACCGGCGGGGCCGCGGCGTTGGCTGACCGGGGAGCCCGACACAGAGGCCGCAAGTTGCGGTGATTCACCCCACGCCAGCGGGGATGAGGAGAGCAGGGGGTGACGTTGGAGTCCGGTATCTGCTCGATGATTGCAGGGATGTAGGGTTTAAGCCTCCCCCTCTTCATCCTCCGTTTAACCCCCGATCTGCAGCCTCGCCGTCTCATCCTCAGCTCCTCCGGTATGGAGGGTCTCTCTCCAGTCAGGATGCTCGGGTACCCCAGGGCGATCATCTGGTCGCGGGTGTAAACAATGCGATTCTCCGTCGCCATGGAGACCAGCGTAAACAAAAAATAAAAAGTGCTCAAAAACGCTGAAAAAGTATCAAGGCGACGCGAACAAAATAACAAGAAAGCAAGAAAACAGTTAAAAATAGCAAAAAACAAAAAAAACACAGGCTAAAAACACTGAAAACACACTAAAACTACAACAATGATAGGAGCTGCAATGAGAGGCTGCCGTTGTCGCCGGCGCCATTCTGGAATATCTAATGATATCTATATAATATTATTTAAAGTCATATTATTTATCCCTTTTGATTTATGTTTAAGTTTATGGGTCTAGTACCTTTTAACAACATTGCAAATCAAAATTTGATCTATAAATATAAAACAAACAAGCCAATATAAAAATGAACATAATTAGGGTTTAAGTATAAAAAAGAGGATACACATTTTCAAATATGTGGTGCACAAAAACTGCTAGTCAGTGTTTTATTTTGACCTTGGAGGCTGTTTGGTTAACAGCACAAACATATTCGCTATATTGAAAGGTGAATTTTCTTATATATTCTACATATCATATATCGTTCTAAATCAGGCTCTAATGAGAATAATTGTATTATTACATGTATTTTATACAGCAGGAAACATAAACATAAGCATTTCATGGAAGCAGACCGCAAAAACAATATCAATCATTAGAGGAAAATCTATTTGGCTCATTTAACCAATGAGATGATGCATCAATACAGTAGCAAAGTACACACATTATATAATATACATATATAATTTTGTCACATCTTTGACATTTAAAAATGCCTAAAAAAAGTAACTTATAAGACATTCATCAGGAATTCAAAAGATTGTATTAAACAAACTTACTCTTTAAGTATTATATTACATTATTAAACATTATATATCATTATCTGCATGGCCAAATGTATGTGGACACCCTGACAAGGTATGTAGACACCTGAAAATGACACCTGTGTGTAATTGTTCAACAAGTTGTTCCAAAACTATGGAAATTAATATGAAAACAGCCTCCAGACGTTGAACCTGGCTGCAGGAATTTGCTGCCATTCAGCCACAAAAGCATTAGTGAGGTTGACCAGAGGTGTCAGGAGTGTCTACAAACTTTTGGCCATATAGTATATTGTAAATGTCAGTAAAGTACTTCTGAGTATGTGATAGTGGACAATATATGTAAAGACTGACCTCTAGTGGAGGATTTAATGTTTGCAAACAGCCAACAGGGACAAAGAATACTAATGTCACATGATTAAGTATTAAACCCAAAGATTACGAGCATTCAAACTGTAATTTAAGCTTCAGATTGACTGCTTCAATACTACTAACACTCTACCTTTAAATACATGAACAGTACCATAATTATATCAATAAACATGAGAAATTATAATTTAAGTACCATTCAGACCCAAAATGTCAAATAATGTGTAAATAAAAGAACAACAACATTATACAATCAAACACATTCAGACAAACTAGTTCTTTTACATCTTACTGAAAATATATCAATGTAATATTTAAAAGCAGGACTTTTAGTGAAGTGTTTCCCTGAGATTATATCAATAACTTTAGTTCAGTTGAGGCCCAGAGTACTGCACTAATGATGTGTTTTATATTTTTTGTTTCTTTTGCTAAAACTTGCCATGGTACCTGTCACTGGTAATAGCATAGATAGCATTAGCAGTGACAGCATACCAAAGTGTCAACCACTGTTGCACTTGGAAATAAAAATGCTGACAAAATGAAAACATGCAAAGTCCACATGGCTCAGCATAGCATCTATCTACACACTAAGCTCACACAGCTCAGCACTGTTTCCAGAGGGACCACAAAGAAGAAGTCCAGCATAGAGAGGCTGAGTGAATGTGGTCTGGACTCTGTGGAGGAGAGTCATGGTTTCAGAGATGCTGTAGAAGGACAGAATACCTGCACTGTGATCCAGATACACTCCAACTCTGGAGGACCGAGGACCTGAGACTGGAGTTGAGATATTGTTATGTCTGAGTTCATAACGACTTTTGTAAAAACCTAATGCCCAAGACTTGTTATTGTCTCCAAATTTCTCATTTACAGTGTTACTGTCTTTGTATGCTACAACTACTGAAACTCCTCCGTGTACTTTTTCCACCTCCAAGTAACAACGTCCAGTCAGACTCTCTCTACTCAGGACCTGTAAACTGCTTGTGAATCTGTCTGGGTGACTAGGATAGGATAGATTTATCCCTAGGACTGTTGCTTTTCTGTCCCCTTCAGATAATAACAGCTTTGTGTGTGCTGTGTTTGGATCCAGTGTGATTTCACATGAATATTGTAAGAATCCAGCTCTGGTCTTGGGCTCTGGTTGTGGCAGTAAAACATCCACTTCAGTCACTGTCAGTGAGACATTTGTCCATTTCTCTCTCAGAACGTCCTGTAGTTTATCTCTGAGCTCTGAAACAGCCGCTGTCACATCCTCAAAGTACCTCAGAGGACGGATATTGATGCTGGATGTAGATTCACTGAGTGCTGACAGTGAGGGGTAGTTGTGTAGAAACTGGTTGTGGTCCTCTGTGTGTGACAGCTTCTTCATCTCAGCGTCTTTCCTCTTCAGCTCAGTGATCTCCTGCTCCATCTTCTCCTGAAGCTCTTTGACTCGACTCACTTCAGTTTCCTGCTGGGATCTGACCTGCTGCTTCACATCAGAGCTTCTTTTCTGGATGAGACTGATCAGCTCAGTGAAGATCTTCTCACTGTCCTCCACTGCTTTATCAGCAGAGCGATTGATAGCCTCCACCTCCTGTTGAAGCTCCTTCACATCTTTCTCTCTGTCCTGGATTCTCTGCTGGATGTTTTGTCGACTCACCTCGAGCTCTCTCTGCCTCTCAGTCCTTTCTGCTGCAGCTGAGACTGTGTCGTGGCCTTTATGTTCATCCACAGAGCAGAGATAACAGATACACTGCTGATCAGTACGGCAGAACATCTTCATCACCTCATCATGACGAGAGCAGATGTTCTCCTGGAGCTTCTTGGAGGGGTCCACCAGCTTGTGTTTTTCATAGGCAGGTGATTCAAAGTGAGGCTGGAGGTGTTTCTCACAGAATGAGATCAGACAAACCAGACAGGACTTGAGGGCTTTCAGTTTTCTCCCAGTGCAGACATCACAGGACACATCTTCAGGTCCAGCATAGCAGAGATCAGCAGGAGCAGCTTGGAGTCCAGTCTTCTTCAGTTCCTCCACTAAAGCTGCTAACATGGTGCTTTTCACCAGGACAGGTCTCGGTGTGAAGGTCTGCCTACACTGAGGACAGCTGTGGATTTGCTTCTCATCCTCTCCATCCCAGAAGCTTTTAATACAGTTCATGCAGTAGCTGTGTCCACAGGGAATAGTCACCGGATCCTTCAGTAGATCCAGACAGATCGAACAAGACATTGTTTCCCTGTCCAGCTGAACTCCTTGCTGCGCCATTTCACCTCTCTGTCACAACGACTGTCTGAGTTTCACTTCCTTATAAATGAAACACAAGCTCTGATCTAAACAGCATGTGTTTTTATAGTGAATGGGGTGTGTTCTTACACCGCACCACCTATTGGTTACACCCACCTTCACTCTGTAGATCTGAAGGGGAGGGAAGAAGGAAATAAATGGACAGAGTGAAGGTCTCTGTGTTTGAGGACAGAACAAAGAAGGAGGCGTTTACATGCTTTGGTTCATCCCAGGAAGATGAGGTGTTTGACAGTTTCAAGGTGTGTTTTGTTCTTCAATATTCCCAGGTATTTTGGCATGGTGACAACACGACAATGTGCTGAGTCACTGTCCTTTCTACTCAAGATACACTGTTGAATTTAATCAAGAAATAGGAATAGTTAGTAATTAATGAAGTTGTAAGTTTTATCAAATGAAAATAAGTGACATAGAAACTAAGGGTTTGTTCCTCGTGGAGAGGTTTACTTTGTGTACATAGGTATAAAGTTCTTTCAGCTTACAACAAATGCAGGTTACACATAAAGGCTAATGACTTGGCCTGTACCTGTCACTGTCACTGCTGTTACAGCAAAATATCTGTTAACTGGAGGCTTTTTAAATAGAGTTTTGCTTTTAGTGTTATAAGATAACGTTAGGGCAAAGGTACGATCGTCGATTGAACTTGGGCTTCACTTTGAGGGCTTTGTCTTTGTATGTACAAGAATTAAAACCAATCAGTGAATCTGTCTGAGTGATTAGGATAGCATTGTTTGACTGTCGTGAATGTTGCTTTTCTGTTGTCTGGATCTTACTGTGTTTGGATCCGGTGTGATTTGGTGTTTCGTCTTCAGCTCAGTGAGTTCCTGCTCCAGCTTCACCCGAAGCTCTTTGACTCGACTCACTTGGGGCAGATGTATAGTGAAAAATGGCAATTTTAAATTCAACATTTCGGTCTAGTATTGCCAGAGTAAACATTGGATTCATTTCGACTCTTAAACAAGAATTTGAGGTCTTTGCAGCTGTGTCATAAATCTCTACCAGAAAGATAATGTTGATAATGGTTCACGTTGACGCACACCCAAGATACCTCTCTCTTCTATATATTTTGATTAAAGTGCAAATCAAAAATACTCTAAATATAAATATGTATTACACATGTTTGATTATTATATAAAGCTAGTGGACTGCTTGATTGACACAAAACTTATTGGTTACAGAAACACAGGAGAATCATCTTATGAGTCAAAAGAAAGAAAATAAAAAGCCATCCTTTATATTAAGTTCAGTAACAAATTGTGATTTTATTAAGTAAATCCTTCAGACAGTTTATATTGTACATTTCAACATAGCTGATTTCTACATCAGACTCAAAGGATAATAATTGTATTTTAGGCCTACACATCATGAAAAGTCTCAAATACAACACAAACTATAATCAAGCATTTGTTAGTAGCAACAGGAAAGTCACTTCCCCAGACAGTCAGTTCAAAGCTGGAAGAACACTATTGTCAAAAATACCATTATATGCTGTAGCATTAAGATTTACCTTAACTGGAACTAAGGAGAATAGACAAAACCACAAAGAAACAGCCGCACACCTTATATACACAAATGTGTCAGGAGTGTCTACAAACCTTTGGCCATATAGTATATTATATTGTAAAAGGCAGTAATGTACATCTGTGTATGTGATAGTGGAAAATATATGTAAAGATTGACCTCTAGTGGAGGATTTAATATTTGCAAACAGCCAACCGGGACAAAGGAGACGAATGTTACATGATTAAATATTAACCCAATGATTATGAGCAACACAAGCCAATATAAAACGAACATAACTAGGGTTTAGGAATAAGAAAGAGGATAGAATTGTCTTATAGGTATAAAGAAATAAAATGAAAAATAAAAAACAATCAAGTTTAGCATCAAGTTGTGATTTTATTAAGTAAATCCTTCATACAATTTATATTGCACATTTCTACATATCATATATAATTCTAAATCAGGCTCTAATGAGAATAATTGTATTATTACATGTATTTTATACAGCAGGAAACATAATCATAAGCATTTCATGGAAGCAGAGAGCAAAAATAATATCAATCATTAGAGGAAAATCTATTTGGCTCATTTAACCAATGAGATGATGCATCAATAAAGTAGCAAAGTACACACATTATAGAATATACTATATAATTTTGTCACATCTTTGACATTTAAAAATGCCAAAAAAAAGTTACTTATAAGACATTCATCAGGAATTTAAAAGATTATATTAAACAAACTTACTCTTTAAGTATTATATTACATTATTAAACATTATATATCATTATCTGCATGGCCAAATGTATGTGGACACCCTGACAAGGTATGTAGACACCTGAAAATGACACCTGTGTGTAATTGTTCAACAAGTTGTTCCAAAACTATGGAAATTAATATGAAAACAGCCTCCAGACGTTGAACCTGGCTGCAGGAATTTGCTGCCATTCAGCCACAAAAGCATTAGTGAGGTTGACCAGAGGTGTCAGGAGTGTCTACAAACCTTTGGCCATATAGTATATTGTAAATGTCAGTAAAGTACATCTGAGTATGTGATAGTGGACAATATATGTAAAGACTGACCTCTAGTGGAGGATTTAATATTTGCCAACAGACAACAGGGACAAAGAATACTAATGTTACATGATTAAGTATTAAACCCAAAGATTACGAGTATTCAAACTGTAATTTAACACTACTAACACTCTACCTTTAAATATATGCAAAGTACCATAATTATGTCAATAAACATGAGAAATGAGAATTTAAATACCATTCAAACCCAAAATGTCAAATAACGTGTAAATAAAAGAACAACAACATTATACAATCAAACAAATTCAGACAAACTAGTTCTTTTACACCTTACTGCAAATATATCAATGTAATATTTAAAAGCAGGACTTTTAGTGAAGTGTTTCCCTGAGATTATATCAATAACTTTAGTTCAGTTAAGGCCCAGAGTACTGCACTAATGATGTGTTTTATATTTCTAGTTTCTTTTGCTAAAATCTGCCATGGTACCTGTCACTGCTAATAGCATAGATAGCATTAGCAGTGACAGCATACCAAAGTGTCAACCACTCTTGCACTTGGAAATAAAAATGATGACAAAATAAAAACGTGGAAAGTCCATATGGCTCAGCATAGCATCTATCTACACACTAAGCTCACACAGCTCAGCACTGTTTCCAGAGGGACCACAAAAAAGAAGTCCAGCATAGAGAGGCTGAGTGAATGTGGTCTGGACTCTGTGGAGGAGAGTCATGGTTTCAGAGACGCTGTAGAAGGACAGAATACCTGCACTGTGATCCAGATACACTCCGACTCTGGAGGACTGAGGACCTGAGACTGGAGTTTGGACATTGTTATGTTTGAGTGCATAACGGTTTTTGTAAAAACCTAATGCCCAAGACTTGTCATTGTCTCCAAATCTCTCATTTACAGTGTTACTGTCTTTGTATGCTACAACTACTGAAACTCCTCCGTGTAATTTTTCCACCTCCCAGTAACAACGTCCAGTCAGACTCTCTCTACTCAAGACCTGTAAACTGCTTGTGAATCTGTCTGGGTGACTAAAATAAGATAGATTTATCCCTAGGACTGTTGCTCTTCGGTTCCACTCAGATAAAAATATTTTTGTGTATGCTGTGTTTGGATCCAGTGTGATTAAATGTGAATATTTTAAGAATCCAGCTCTGGTCTTGGGCTCTGGTTGTGGCAGTAAACCATCCACTTCAGTCACTGTCAGTGAGACGTTTGTCCATTTCTCTCTCAGAACGTCCTGTAGTTTATCTCTGAGCTCTGAAACAGCCGTTGTCACATCCTCAAAGTACCTCAGAGGACGGATATTGATGCTGGATGTAGATTCACTGAGTGCTGACAGTGAGGGGTAGTTGTGTAGAAACTGGTTGTGGTCCTCTGTGTGTGACAGCTTCTTCATCTCAGCGTCTTTCCTCTTCAGCTCAGTGATCTCCTGCTCCATCTTCTCCTGAAGCTCTTTGACTTGACTCACTTCAGTTTCCTGCTGGGATCTGACCTGCTGCTTCACATCAGAGCTTCTTTTCTGGATGAGACTGATCAGCTCAGTGAAGATCTTCTCACTGTCCTCCACCGCTTTATCAGCAGAGCGATTGATAGCCTTCACCTGCTGTTGAAGCTCCTTCACATCTTTCTCTCTGTCCTGGATTCTCTGCTGGATGTTTTGTCGACTCACCTCGAGCTCTCTCTGCCTCTCAGTCCTTTCTGCTGCAGCTGAGACTGTGTCGTGGCCTTTATGTTCATCCACAGAGCAGAGATAACAGATACACTGCTGATCAGTACGGCAGAACATCTTCATCACCTCATCATGACGAGAGCAGATGTTCTCCTGGAGCTTCTTGGAGGGGTCCACCAGCTTGTGTTTCTTTAATGGAGCAACATCAAAGTGAGGTTGGAGGTGTTTCTCACAGTAAGAAACCAAACAGACCAGACAGGACTTGAAGGCTTTCAGTTTTCTCCCAGTGCAGACATCACAGGACACATCTTCAGGTCCAGCATAGCAGAGATCAGCAGGAGCAGCTTGGAGTCCAGTCTTCTTCAGTTCCTCCACTAAAGCTGCTAACATGGTGCTTTTCACCAGGACAGGTCTTGGTGTGAAGGTCTGCCTACACTGAGGGCAGCTGTGGATTTGCTTCTCATCCTCTTCATCCCACTGGGCTTTAAGACAGTTTATGCAGTAGCTGTGTCCACAGGGAATAGTCACCGGATCCTTCAGTAGATTCAGACAGATCGAACAAGAAATTGTGTCCCGGTCCAGCTGAACTCCTTTCTGCGCCATTTCACCTCGCAGTCGCAACGATGGTCTGAGTTTCACTTCCTTAGAAATGAAACACAAGCTCT
This sequence comes from Dicentrarchus labrax, assembly GCF_905237075.1. NCBI lineage: Eukaryota > Metazoa > Chordata > Actinopteri > Moronidae > Dicentrarchus > Dicentrarchus labrax. Next base: position 24,360,404 of record NW_026136701.1, read on the forward strand.
GATCTAAACAGCATGTTTTTATAGTGAATGGGGGTGTGTTCTTACACTGCACCACATGTTGGTTACACCCACCTTCACTGTGTATATCTGAAGGGGAGGGAAGAAGGAAATAAATGGACAGAGTGAAGGTCTCTGTGTTTGAGGACACAACAAAGAAGGAGGCGTTTACATGCTTTGGTTCATCCCAGGAAGATGAGGGGTTTGACAGTTTCAGGGTGTGTTTTGTTCTTTAATCATCCCAGGTATTTTAGAATGGTGACAACACGACAATGTGCTGAGTCAATGTCATTTCTACTCAAGATACACTGTTGAATTTAAACAAAAAATAGAAATAGTTAATAATTAATGAAGTTGTAAGTTTTATCAAAAGAAAATAAGTAACATAGAAACTAAGGGTTTGTTCCTCGTGGAGATGTTTACTTTGTGTACATAGGTATAAAGTTATTTTGGTTAACAACAAACGCAGGTTATGAAGCCCTCTTACAAATAAAGGCTAATGACTTCGCCTGTACCTGTCACTGTCACTGTCACTGTCACTGCTGTTACAGCAACGTATATGTTAACTGGAGGCTTTTTAAATAGAGTTTTGCTTTTAGTGTTATAAGAGAACGTTAGGGCAAAGGTACGATCGTCGGTTGAGCTTGGGCTTTACTTTGAGGGCTTTGACTTTGTATGTACAAGTATTAAAACCAGTCACTGAATCTGTCTGAGTGATTAGGATATTGCTTTTCTGTTGTCTTCAGATAATGACAGACAAGAGTTTACTGTGTTTGGATCCGGTGTGATTTGGTGTTTTGTCTTCAGCTCAGTGAGTTCCTGCTCCAGCTTCACCAAAAGCTCTTTGACTCGACTCACTTGGGGCAGGTGTATAGTGAAAAATGGCAATTTTAAATTCAACATTTCGGTCTAGTATTGCCAGAGTAAACACTGGATTAATTTTGACTCTAAAACAAGAATTTGAAGTCTTTGTAGCTGTGTCATAAATCTCTACCAGAAAGATAATGTTGATAATGGTTCACGTTGACGCACACCCAAGATACCTCTCTCTTCTATATATTTTGATTAAAGTGCAAATCAAAAATACTCTAAATATAAATATGTATTACACATGTTTGATTATTATATAAAGCTAGTGGACTGCTTGATTGACACAAAACTTATTGGTTACAGAAACACAGGAGAATCATCTTATGAGTCAAAAGAAAGAAAATAAAAAGCCATCCTTTATATTAAGTTCAGTAACAAATTGTGATTTTATTAAGTAAATCCTGCACACAGTTTATATTGTACATTTCAACATAGCTGATTTCTACATCAGACTCAAAGGATAATAATTTTACTTTAGGCCTACACATCATGAAAAGTCTCAAATACAACACAAACTATAATCAAGCATTTGTTAGTAGCAACAGGAAAGTCACTTCCCCAGACAGTCAGTTCAAAGCTGGAAGAACACTATTGTCAAAAATACCATTATATGCTGTAGCATTAAGATTTACCTTAACTGGAACTAAGGAGAATAGACAAAACCACAAACAAACAGCCGCACACCTTATATACACAAATGTGTCAGGAGTTTCTACAAACCTTTGGCCATATAGTATATTATATTGTAAAAGGCAGTAATGTACATCTGAGTATGTGATAGTGGAAAATATATGTAAAGATTGACCTCTAGTGGAGGATTTAATATTTGCAAACAGCCAACCGGGACAAATGAGACTAATGTTACATGATTAAATATTAACCCAATGATTACGAGCAACACAAGCCAATATAAAACGAACATAACTAGGGTTTAGGAATAAGAAAGAGGATACACATTTCCAAATATGTGGTGCACAAAAACTGCTTGTCAGTGTGTTATTTTGACCTTGGAGGCTGTTTGGTTGACACCACAAACATATTAGATATTGAAAGGTGAAACACAGGAGAATTGTCTTATAGGTATAAAGAAATAAAATGAAAAATAAAAAACAATCAAGTTTAGCATCAAGTTGTGATTTTATTAAGTAAATCCTTCATGCAATTTATATTGCACATTTCTACATATCATATATAGTTCTAAATCAGGCTCTAATGAGAATAATTGTATTATTACATGTATTTTATACAGCAGGAAACATAACCATAAGCATTTCATGGAAGCAGACAGCAAAAATAATATCAATCATTAGAGGAAAATCTATTTGGCTCATTTAACCAATGAGATGATGCATCAATACAGTAGCAAAGTACACACATTATATAATATACATATATAATTTTGTCACATCTTTGACATTTAAAAATGCCTAAAAAAAGTTACTTATAAGACATTCATCAGGAATTCAAAAGATTGTATTAAACAAACTTACTCTTTAAGTATTATATTACATTATTAAACATTATATATCATTATCTGCATGGCCAAATGTATGTGGACACCCTGACAAGGTATGTAGACACCTGAAAATGACACCTGTGTGTAATTGTTCAACAAGTTGTTCCAAAACTATGGAAATTAATATGAAAACAGCCTCCAGACGTTGAACCTGGCTGCAGGAATTTGCTGCCATTCAGCCACAAAAGCATTAGTGAGGTTGACCAGAGGTGTCAGGAGTTTCTACAAACTTTTGGCCATATAGTATATTATATTGTAAATGTCAGTAAAGTACATCTGAGTATGGGATAGTGTAAAATATATGTAAAGACTGACCTCTAGTGGAGGATTTAATATTTGCAAACAGCCAACAGGGACAAAGAATACTAATGTTACATGATTAAGTATTAAACCCAAAGATTACGAGCATTCAAACTGTAATTTAAGCTTCAGATTGACTGCTTCAATACTACTAACACTCTACCTTTAAATACATGAAAAGTACCATAAGTACAGTCAGAGTACTGCACTAATGATGTGTTTTATATTTCTAGTTTGTTTTGCTAAAACTTGCCATGGTACCTGTCACTGGTAATAGCATAGATAGCATTAGCAGTGACAGCATAGCAAAGTGTCAACCACTCTTGCACTTGAAAACTGACAATGAAAACGTGTAAAGTCCACACGGCTCACCATACAATATCATCTACCTCCAAACTAAGCTCACACAGCTCAGCTGTGTTATAAACGGGACCACAAAGAAGAAGTCCAGCATAGAGAGGCTGAGTGAATGTGGTCTGGACTCTGTGAAGGAGAGTCATGGTTTCAGAGACGCTGTAGAAGGACAGAATACCTGCACTGTGATCCAGATACACTCCAACTCTGGAGGACCGAGGACCTGAGACTGGAGTTTGGACATTGTTATGTCTGAGTTCATAACGACTTTTGTAAAAACCTAATGCCCAAGACTTGTTATTGTCTCCAAATCTCTCATTTACAGTGTTACTGTCTTTGTATGCTACAACTACTGAAACTCCTCCGTGTACTTTTTCCACCTCCAAGTAACAACGTCCAGTCAGACTCTCTCTACTCAGGACCTGTAAACTGCTTGTGAATCTGTCTGGGTGACTAGGATAGTATAGATTTATCCCTAGGACTGTTGCTTTTCTGTCCCCCTCAGATAATAACAGCTTTGTGTGTGCTGTGTTTGGATCCAGTGTGATTTCACATGAATATCTTAAGAATTCAGCTCTGGTCTTGGGCTCTGGTTGTGGCAGTAAAACATCCACTTCAGTCACTGTCAGTGAGACGTTTGTCCATTTCTCTCTCAGAACGTCCTGTAGTTTATCTCTGAGCTCTGAAACAGCCGCTGTCACATCCTCAAAGTACCTCAGAGGACGGATATTGATGCTGGATGTAGATTCACTGAGTGCTGACAGTGAGGGGTAGTTGTGTAGAAACTGGTTGTGGTCCTCTGTGTGTGACAGCTTCTTCATCTCAGCGTCTTTCCTCTTCAGCTCAGTGATCTCCTGCTCCAGCTTCTCCTGAAGCTCTTTGACTCGACTCACTTCAGTTTCCTGCTGGGATCTGACCTGCTGCTTCACATCAGAGCTTCTTTTCTGGATGAGACTGATCAGCTCAGTGAAGATCTTCTCACTGTCCTCCACTGCTTTATCAGCAGAGCGATTGATAGCCTCCACCTCCTGTTGAAGCTCCTTCACATCTTTCTCTCTGTCCTGGATTCTCTGCTGGATGTTTTGTCGACTCACCTCGAGCTCTCTCTGCCTCTCAGTCCTTTCTGCTGCAGCTGAGACTGTGTCGTGGCCTTTATGTTCATCCACAGAGCAGAGATAACAGATACACTGCTGATCAGTACGGCAGAACATCTTCATCACCTCATCATGACGAGAGCAGATGTTCTCCTGGAGCTTCTTGGAGGGGTCCACCAGCTTGTGTTTTTCATAGGCAGGTGATTCAAAGTGAGGCTGGAGGTGTTTCTCACAGAAAGAGATCAGACAAACCAGACAGGACTTGAGGGCTTTCAGTTTTCTCCCAGTGCAGACATCACAGGACACATCTTCAGGTCCAGCATAGCAGAGATCAGCAGGAGCAGCTTGGAGTCCAGTCTTCTTCAGTTCCTCCACTAAAACTGCTAAAATGGTGCTTTTCACCAGGACAGGTCTCGGTGTGAAGGTCTGCCTACACTGAGGGCAGCTGTGGATTTGCTTCTCATCCTCTCCATCCCAGAAGCTTTTAATACAGTTCATGCAGTAGCTGTGTCCACAGGGAATAGTCACCGGATCCTTCAGTAGATCCAGACAGATCGAACAAGACATTGTTTCCCGGTCCAGCTGAACTCCTTGCTGCGCCATTTCACCTCTCTGTCACAACGACTGTCTGAGTTTCACTTCCTTATAAAGGAAACACAAGCTCTGATCTAAACAGGATGTGTTTTTATAGTGAATGGGGTGTGTTCTTACACCGCACCACCTATTGGTTACACCCACCTTCACTGTGTATATCTGAAGGGGAGGGAACAAGGAAATAAATGGACAGAGTGAAGGTCTCTGTGTTTGAGGACAGAACAAAGAAGGAGGTGTTTACATGCTTTGGTTCATCCCAGGAAGATGAGGGGTTTGACAGTTTCAAGGTGTGTTTTGTTCTTCAATATTCCCAGGTATTTTGGCATGGTGACAACATGACAATGTGCTGAGTCAATGTCCTTTCTACTCAAGATACACTGTTGAATTTAAACAAGAAATAGTTAGTAATTAATGAAGTTTTATCAAATGGAAATAAGTAACATAGAAACTAAGGGTTTGTTCCTCGTGGAGATGTTTACTTTGTGTACATAGGTATAAAGTTCTTTCGACTAACAACAAATGCAGGTTATGAGGCCCTCTTACACATAAAGGCTAATGACTTGGCCTGTACCTGTCACTGCTGTTACAGCAACGTATCTGTTAACTGGAGGCTTTTTAAATAGAGTTTTGCTTTTAGTGTTATAAGATAACGTTAGGGCAAAGGTACGATCGTCGATTGAACTTGGGCTTCACTTTGAGGGCTTTGTCTTTGTATGTACAAGAATTAAAACCAATCAGTGAATCTGTCTGAGTGATTAGGATAGCATTGTTTGACTGTCGTGAATGTTGCTTTTCTGTTGTCTGGATCTTACTGTGTTTGGATCTGGTGTGATTTGGTGTTTTGTCTTCAGCTCAGTGAGTTCCTGCTCCAGCTTCACCCGAAGCTCTTTGACTCGACTCACTTGGGGCAGATGTATAGTGAAAAATGGCAATTTTAAATTCAACATTTCGGTCTAGTATTGCCAGAGTAAACATTGGATTCATTTCGACTCTAAAACAAGAATTTGAGGTCTTTGCAGCTGTGTCATAAATCTCTACCAGAAAGATAATGTTGATAATGGTTCACGTTGACGCACACCCAAGATACCTCTCTCTTCTATATATTTTGATTAAAGTGCAAATCAAAAATACTCTAAATATAAATATGTATTACACATGTTTGATTATTATATAAAGCTAGTGGACTGCTTGATTGACACAAAACTTATTGGTTACAGAAACACAGGAGAATCATCTTATGAGTCAAAAGAAAGAAAATAAAAAGCCATCCTTTATATTAAGTTCAGTAACAAATTGTGATTTTATTAAGTAAATCCTTCACACAGTTTATATTGTACATTTCAACATAGCTGATTTCTACATCAGACTCAAAGGATAATAATTGTATTTTAGGCCTACACATCATGAAAAGTCTCAAATACAACACAAACTATAATCAAGCATTCGTTAGTAGCAACAGGAAAGTCACTTCCCCAGACAGTCAGTTCAAAGCTGGAAGAACACTATTGTCAAAAATACCATTATATGCTGTAGCATTAAGATTTACCTTAACTGGAACTAAGGAGAATAGACAAAACCACAAAGAAACAGCCGCACACCTTATATACACAAATGTGTCAGGAGTGTCTACAAACCTTTGGCCATATAGTATATTATATTGTAAAAGGCAGTAATGTACATCTGAGTATGTGATAGTGGAAAATATATGTAAAGATTGACCTCTAGTGGAGGATTTAATATTTGCAAACAGCCAACCGGGACAAAGGAGACGAATGTTACATGATTAAATATTAACCCAATGATTATGAGCAACACAAGCCAATATAAAACGAACATAACTAGGGTTTAGGAATAAGAAAGAGGATAGAATTGTCTTATAGGTATAAAGAAATAAAATGAAAAATAAAAAACAATCAAGTTTAGCATCAAGTTGTGATTTTATTAAGTAAATCCTTCATACAATTTATATTGCACATTTCTACATATCATATATAATTCTAAATCAGGCTCTAATGAGAATAATTGTATTATTACATGTATTTTATACAGCAGGAAACATAATCATAAGCATTTCATGGAAGCAGACAGCAAAAATAATATCAATCATTAGAGGAAAATCTATTTGGCTCATTTAACCAATGAGATGATGCATCAATACAGTAGCAAAGTACACACATTATAGAATATACTATATAATTTTGTCACATCTTTGACATTTAAAAATGCCTAAAAAAAGTTACTTATAAGACATTCATCAGGAATTTAAAAGATTGTATTAAACAAACTTACTCTTTAAGTATTATATTACATTATTAAACATTATATATCATTATCTGCATGGCCAAATGTATGTGGGCACCCTGACAAGGTATGTAGACACCTGAAAATGACACCTGTGTGTAATTGTTCAACAAGTTGTTCCAAAACTATGGAAATTAATATGAAAACAGCCTCCAGACGTTGAACCTGGCTGCAGGAATTTGCTGCCATTCAGCCACAAAAGCATTAGTGAGGTTGACCAGAGGTGTCAGGAGTGTCTACAAACTTTTGGCCCTATAGTATATTATATTGTAAATGTCAGTAAAGTACTTCTGAGTATGGGATAGTGGACAATATATGTAAAGACTGACCTCTAGTGGAGGATTTAATATTTGCAAACAGCCAACAGGGACAAAGAATACTAATGTTACATGATTAAGTATTAAACCCAAAGATTACGAGCATTCAAACTGTAATTTAACACTACTAACACTCTACCTTTAAATATATGCAAAGTACCACAATTATATCAATAAACATGAGAAATGAGAATTTAAGTACCATTCAGACTCAAAATGTCAAATAACGTGTAAATAAAAGAACAACAACATTATACAATCAAACACATTCAGACAAACTAGTTCTTTTACACCTTACTGCAAATATATCAATGTAATATTTAAAAGCAGGACTTTTAGTGAAGTGTTTCCCTGAGATTATATCAATAACTTTAGTTCAGTTAAGGCCCAGAGTACTGCACTAATGATGTGTTTTATATTTTTTGTTTGTTTTGCTAAAATCTGCCATGGTACCTGTCACTGGTAATAGCATAGATAGCATTAGCAGTGACAGCATACCAAAGTGTCAACCACTCTAGCACTTGGAAATAAAAATGATGACAAAATAAAAACGTGGAAAGTCCATATGGCTCAGCATAGCATCTATCTACACACTAAGCTCACACAGCTCAGCACTGTTTCCAGAGGGACCACAAAAAAGAAGTCCAGCATAGAGAGGCTGAGTGAATGTGGTCTGGACTCTGTGGAGGAGAGTCATGGTTTCAGAGACGCTGTAGAAGGACAGAATACCTGCACTGTGATCCAGATACACTCCGACTCTGGAGGACTGAGGACCTGACACTGGAGTTGTGATATTGTTATGTTTGAGTGCATAACGGTTTTTGTAAAAACCTAATGCCCAAGACTTGTCATTGTCTCCAAATCTCTCATTTACAGTGTTACTGTCTTTGTATGCTACAACTACTGAAACTCCTCCGTGTAATTTTTCCACCTCCCAGTAACAACGTCCAGTCAGACTCTCTCTACTCAAGACCTGTAAACTGCTTGTGAATCTGTCTGGGTGACTAAAATAAGATAGATTTATCCCTAGGACTGTTGCTCTTCGGTTCCACTCAGATAAAAATATTTTTGTGTATGCTGTGTTTGGATCCAGTGTGATTAAATGTGAATATTTTAAGAATCCAGCTCTGGTCTTGGGCTCTGGTTGTGGCAGTAAAACATCCACTTCAGTCACTGTCAGTGAGACGTTTGTCCATTTCTCTCTCAGAAGGTCCTGTAGTTTATCTCTGAGCTCTGAAACAGCCGTTGTCACATCCTCAAAGTAGCTCAGAGGACAGATATTGATGCTGGATGTAGATTCACTGAGTGCTGACAGTGAGGGGTAGTTGTGTAGAAACTGGTTGTGGTCCTCTGTGTGTGACAGCTTCTTCATCTCAGCGTCTTTCCTCTTCAGCTCAGTGATCTCCTGCTCCATCTTCTCCTGAAGCTCTTTGACTCGACTCACTTCAGTTTCCTGCTGGGATCTGACCTGCTGCTTCACATCAGAGCTTCTTTTCTGGATGAGACTGATCAGCTCAGTGAAGATCTTCTCACTGTCCTCCACTGCTTTATCAGCAGAGCGATTGATAGCCTCCACCTCCTGTTGAAGCTCCTTCACATCTTTCTCTCTGTCCTGGATTCTCTGCTGGATGTTTTGTCGACTCACCTCGAGCTCTCTCTGCCTCTCAGTCCTTTCTGCTGCAGCTGAGACTGTGTCGTGGCCTTTATGTTCATCCACAGAGCAGAGATAACAGATACACTGTTGATCAGTACGGCAGAACATCTTCATCACCTCATCATGACGAGAGCAGATGTTCTCCTGGAGCTTCTTGGAGGGGTCCACCAGCTTGTGTTTCTTTAATGGAGCAACATCAAAGTGAGGTTGGAGGTGTTTCTCACAGTAAGAAACCAAACAGACCAGACAGGACTTGATAGCTTTCAGTTTTCTCCCAGTGCAGACATCACAGGACACATCTTCAGGTCCAGCATAGCAGAGATCAGCAGGAGCAGCTTGGAGTCCAGTCTTCTTCAGTTCCTCCACTAAAGCTGCTAACATGGTGCTTTTCACCAGGACAGGTCTTGGTGTGAAGGTCTGCCTACACTGAGGGCAGCTGTGGATTTGCTTCTCATCCTCTTCATCCCACTGGGCTTTAAGACAGTTTATGCAGTAGCTGTGTCCACAGGGAATAGTCACCGGATCCTTCAGTAGATTCAGACAGATCGAACAAGAAATTGTGTCCCGGTCCAGCTGAACTCCTTTCTGCGCCATTTCACCTCGCAGTCGCAACGATGGTCTGAGTTTCACTTCCTTAGAAATGAAACACAAGCTCTGATCTAAACAGCATGTTTTTATAGTGAATGGGGGTGTGTTCTTACACTGCACCACATGTTGGTTACACCCACCTTCACTGTGTATATCTGAAGGGGAGGGAAGAAGGAAATAAATGGACAGAGTGAAGGTCTCTGTGTTTGAGGACACAACAAAGCAGGAGGCGTTTACATGCTTTGGTTCATCCCAGGAAGATGAGGGGTTTGACAGTTTCAGGGTGTGTTTTGTTCTTTAATCATCCCAGGTATTTTAGAATGGTGACAACACGACAATTGCAGGGGAGCTGGGCCTGACTGACCCATTTTTTTCACATGTCCACCACTCATATTCACGAATAGACTTTTTTCTCTTAGATAATAGACTGCTCTCTAATGTACACTCATGTGACTATCATAGTATAGTCATTTCAGACCATGCTCCTACATCATTAGATATATTTTTTCCCAATATCAACCGCACCTTTAAACAATGGAGATTTAATTCACACTTACTATCAAATTACGCTTTTGTTGATTCCTTAAGATCAAACATTCAACTATTTTTCGAAATAAATGATTCACCAGAGGTGTCAAGACGGATTTTGTGGGAAACCTTTAAGGTGTACCTAAGAGGCCATATAATTTCCTATACATCTCTCCTTAGAAAAATGGCTAGGTCCAGACAATTGGAACTGTCACAAAAGCTCCAGGAAGTTGACAATAGCTATGCTAACTGCCCAGACCCCTTACTCTATAAAAAACGCCTACAACTTCAAACAGAGTTTAATCTTTTAACTACACACGAAGCAGAATCACAGCTACTTAAATCTAGACAACGATTTTTTGAATCAGGGGACAAGGCTGGTAAGCTTCTGGCCCAACAGGCCAGAACTGCCGCTGCGTCTAGGCTTATTCCGAGTATTAAATCTCCTTCATCTGGCATTTCTCGCCAGGGAGCAATACACAAACTGTCACTGTATGCGGATGATTTACTTCTTTACGTATCAAATCCAACTACGTCCCTTCCAATAGTTTTAAACATTTTGAAACAATTTGGTCAACTATCCAGTTATAAACAAAATTTTGGGAAGAGTAAATTATTTGCAATTAACAATCTACCGGGGCGATTGCCAGATAATATAGCTCCTTTCAAATGGGTGGATGAGGGATTTAAATATTTGGGAGTTTTCATTTCTAGGTCCCTATCAGATACTTTTAACAACAATTTTGTTCCTTTGCTCAAAAGAGTCGAGGAGGATTTTGGCAGATGGTCTAATTTACCATTGTCCTTGGCTGGCAGGGTAAACCTAATCAAAATGTCTGTCCTGCCAAAGTTCCTCTACCTTTTCCAACATATCCCTGTACTTATTTCAAAAAGGTTTTTTGCCAAACTAGATAAATCAATATCAACCTTTCTATGGGCCAGCAAGCCTGTGCGTATGCGGAAAAAGATACTGCAGCTTCCAAAGCGGGCTGGGGGGCTTGCCCTCCCCAATTTTTTACATTACTATTGGGCTGCTAACATTCAAAAAATGTTGTTCTGGACCGTCAAATCTACTATCTTGCAACCTGCCTGGGTCCAAATGGAATTTTCTTCCACTCAGATGTCATTGCAGTCATGGTTGTGTTCCCGGCTTCCTGTGTCTGTTGCTAATGTCAGCACTAGCCCAGTGGTCACTCAGTCGCTTAAAATTTGGTTGCACTTTAGAAAGCACTTTGGCCTACAAGGTCCCTCTACTTTAGCTCCAGTGTTCCACAATCACAACTTCAAATCATCTACTATGGATTCTGCCTTTCAACTTTGGTCTGATAGTGGCATATTATCTATCAAGGATCTCTATGATAAGGGGACCTACATGTCTTTCACTGATCTGTCTGCTACATTTAAGCTACCATCATTGCACCTTTTCTGCTTTCTCCAAGTTAGGCATTTTGTTCAGAAATATTATCCCGACTTTCCTAATCTCGCCCCACAGACATTATTAGACACTCTTCTCATGATAAACCCCAATCAGAAAGGGAATATTTCACATATCAGCAGTGCCATGGACTGCATCACTTCAGTCTTCCCCCAGCAGACGAGGGAGTCATGGGAACAGGATCTGGGGCTTAATATAGAGGATGACCAGTGGGGCAATATTCTTGAGTTAGTCCATAACTCCTCCATTTGTGCCCGACATGGGCTGATTCAATGCAAATTCATACACAGGATTTATTACACCAATCATAGATTGTCTAAAATTTACCCCAGTGTTGCTGACGCTTGTAACAGGTGCCACCAGTCCCCTGCCGACCTCATGCATATGTTTTGGTCATGCCCAAAGCTGACAGGTTTTTGGGCTAAAATATTCGATACTCTTCAAATGGCCTATGATTTTGTGGCAGATCCACATCCCCTCTCCGCCCTTTTTGGTATCCCATCTAACAATACCCTATCAGCTAAAGCACGTCATTCCATGGCCTTCTGCACCCTACTGGCCAGGCGATTGATTCTTCTAAATTGGAAGCAAGCTTTCCCCCCATCCCATGATCGTTGGATCAAGGAAGTTTTATATAATTTAAAGTTGGAAAGGCTGAGGTTTTCCCTCAGGGGCTCTCTGAAGAGCTTTGATCGAATTTGGAACCCCTTACTGTCCATCATAGAGTCTTTAGACATCGTTCCTGAGGAGTCAGATATCTGAGTTTCTGAATAACTTAACACCCCAGTTTTGTTTCTATTTCTTTTATTTGTTTATTTATTTATATTGGTTTGTCTTGTCTTACCCCCTTTACTTGTTTTTTTTATTTTAATTTTTTTATTGTAATGTTTGTTACCCAGAGACAGGTGGGGTGGTGGGATGGGCCCTTAGAAATGGGGGAAGGGTGGGTGGGGTGGGGGAAGGGTGGGTGGGGTGGGGGTAAGGAAACATATTGGAATTATGAGCATTGTTTTTATGTCATTCTGCTGTCCCATTGTGGATGTTTTGTATTATTATTGATGCTCAATAAAATATATATTAAAAAAAACAGACACTGTCAGCGAGATGTTTGTCCATTCATTGTTTAGAACTTTCTGTAGTTTATCTCTGATTTTTGACACAGTCTTTTGCAATCCATTAAAGTGCTGCAGACAAAAGGGGTTGATTGCTGGAAAGTATATACCTCTACTGAGACATGTTGGCGAGGAGTAATTTTGTAGAAACTGGGTGTGGTCCTCTGTGTGTGAGAGCTGTATCAGCTCATCGTCTTTCCTCTTCAGCTCAGTGATCTCCTGCTCCATCTTCTCCTGAAGCTCTTTGACTCGACTCACTTCAGTTTCCTGCTGGGATCTGACCTGCTGCTTCACATCAGAGCTTCTTTTCTGGATGAGACTGATCAGCTCAGTGAAGATCTTCTCACTGTCCTCCACTGCTTTATCAGCAGAGCGATTGATAGCCTCCACCTCCTGTTGAAGCACCTTCACATCTTTCTCTCTGTCCTGGATTCTCTGCTGGATGTTTTGTCGACTCACCTCGAGCTCTCTCTGCCTCTCAGTCCTTTCTGCTGCAGCTGAGACTGTGTCGTGGCCTTTATGTTCCTCCACAGAGCAGAGATAACAGATACACTGCTGATCAGTACGGCAGAACATCTTCATCACCTCATCATGACGAGAGCAGATGTTCTCCTGGAGCTTCTTGGAGGGGTCCACCAGCTTGTGCTTTTCAAATGTATTTGATTCAAAATGAGGTTGTAGGTGTTCCTCACAGTAAGAGATCAGACAGACACTTGAAGGCTTTCAGTTTTCTCCCAGTGCAAAAATCACAGGACACATCTTCAGGTCCAGCATAGCAGAGATCAGCAGGAGCAGCTTGGAGTCCAGTCTCCTTCAGTTCCTCCAGTAAAACTGCTAACATGGTGTTTTCCACCAGGACAGGCCTCGGTGTGAAGGTCTGCCTACACTGAGGGCAGCTGTGGATTTGCTTCTCATCATCTTCATCCCAGTGGGTTTCACATCAGAGCTTCTTAGGGAATAAAGCTTGCTGTGTTTCAGGACAGAACAAAGAAGGAGGCGTTTACATGATTTGGTTCATCCCAGGAAGATGAGGTGTTTGACAGTTTCAAGGTGTGTTTTGTTCTTCAATAATCATAGGTATTTTGGCATGGTGACAACACGACAATGTGCTGAGTCACATCCCAGGTATTTTGGCATGGTGACAACACGACAATGTCCTGAGTCACTGTAATTTAAGCTTCAGATCGACTGCTTCAACACTACTAACCCCCTACCTCTAAATATATGCAAAGTACCATAATTATATCAATAAACATGAGAAATGAGAATTTAAGTACCATTCAGACCCAAAATGTCAAATAATGTGTAAATAAAACATGACAACAACATTACGCATTAATGTTGACAAATTCGGACAAGCTAGTGCTTTTACACCTTACTGCAAATATATAAATGTAATATTTAAAAGCAGGACTTTTAATGAAGTGTTTCCCTGAGATTATATCAATAACTTAAGTTCAGTTAAGGCCCAGAGTACTGCACTAATGATGTGTTTTATATTTCTAGTTTGTTTTGCTAAAACTTGCCATGGTACCTGTCACTGCTAATAGCATAGATGGCATTAGCAGTGACAGCATACCAAAGTGTCAACCACTCTTGCACTTGGAAATAAAAATGTTGACAAAATGAAAACTGACAATGAAAACGTGTAAAGTCTACACGGCTCACCATAGCATAGCAGTGTTTCCAGTGGGACCACAAAGAAGAAGTCCAGCATAGAGAGGCTGAGTGAATGTGGTCTGGACTCTGTGGAGGAGAGTCATGGTTTCAGAGACGCTGTAGAAGGACAGAATACCTGCACTGTGATCCAGATACACTCCAACTCTGGAGGACTCAGGACCTGAGACTGGAGTTTTGATATTGTTATGTCTGAATTCAAATTTGTAAAAACCTAATGCCAAAGACTTGTTATTGTCTCCAAATTTCTCATTTACAGTGTTATTCTCTTTGTATGCTACAACTACTGAAACTCCTCCCTCACCTTTCTCCACCTCCCAGTAACAACGTCCAGTCAGACTCTCTCTACTCAGGACCTGAGTAGTACAATATGTAGTGAATCTGTCTGGATGACTAAGATAGGATAGACTAAGAGTGTTGCTTTTCTGTTTCCCTCAGATAAAAAGATTTGTGTGTGTGTGCTGTGTTTGGATCCAGTGTGATATCACTTGATAAAACTTAAAATTACATTAATTACTAACTATTTCTATTTCTTGTTTAAATTCAACAGTGTATCTTGAGTAGAAAGGACATTGACTCAGCACATTGTCATGTTGTTACCATGCCAAAATACCTGGGAATATTGAAGAACAAAACACACCTTGAAACTGTCAAACACCTCATCTTCCTGGGATGAACCAAAGCATGCAAACGCCTCCTTCTTTGTTCTGTCCTCAAACACAGAGAGCTTCACTCTGTCCATTTATTTCCTTGTTCCCTCCCCTTCAGATCTACAGAGTGAAGGTGGGTGTAACCAACAGGTGGTGCGGTGTAAGAACACACCCCCATTCACTATAAAAACACAAGTTGATTAGATCAGAGCTTAAAGTTTCATTTCTAAGGAAGTGAAACTCAGACAGTCGTTGTAACAGAGAGGTGAAATGGCGCAGCAAGGAGTTCAGCTGGACCTGGACACAATTTCTTGTTCGATCTGTTTGGATCTACTGAAGGATCCGGTGACTATTCCCTGTGGACACAGCTACTGCATGAACTGTATTAAAAGCTTCTGGGATGGAGAAGATGAGAAGCAAATCCACAGCTGCCCTCAGTGTAGACAGACCTTCACACCGAGGCCTGTCCTGGTGAAAAGTACCATTTTAGCAGATTTAGTGGAGGAACTGAAGAAGACTGGACTCCAAGCTGCTCCTGCTGATCACTGCTATGCTGGACCTGAAGATGTGTCCTGTGATGTTTGCACTGGGAGAAAACTGAAAGCTATCAAGTCCTGTCTGGTCTGTTTGGCCTCTTACTGTGAGAAACACCTCCAGCCTCATTATGATGCAGCTCCATTAAAGAAACACAAGCTGGTGAACCCCTCCAAGAAGCTCCAGGAGAACATCTGCCCTCGTCATGATGAGGTGATGAAGATGTTCTGCCGTACTGATCAGCAGTGTATCTGTTATCTCTGCTCTGTGGATGAACATAAAGGCCACGACACAGTCTCAGCTGCAGCAGAAAGGACTGAGAGGCAGAGAGAGTTCGAGGTGAGTCGACAAAACATCCAGCAGAGAATCCTGGACAGAGTAAAAGATGTGAAGGTGTTTCAACGGGAGGTGGAGGCTATCAATCGCTCTGCTGATAAAGCAGTGGAGGACAGTGAGAAGATCTTCACTCAGCTGATCCGTCTCATCCAGAAAAGAAGCTCTGATGTGAAGCAGCAGGTCAGATCCCTGCAGGAAACTGAAGTGAGTCGAGTCAAAGAGCTTCAGGAGAAGCTGGAGCAGGAGATCACTGAGCTGAAGAGGAAAGACGCTGAGATGAAGAAGCTCTCACACACAGAGGACCACACCCAGTTTCTACACAACTACCCCTCACTGTCAGCACTCAGTGAATCTACATCCAGCATCAATATCCGTCCTCTGAGGTACTTTGAGGATGTGACAGCGGCTGTTTCAGAGCTCAGAGATAAACTACAGGTCGTTCTGAGAGAGAAATGGACAAACGTCTCACTGACAGTGACTGAAGTGGATGTTTTACTGCCACAACCAGAGCCCAAGACCAGAGCTGGATTCTTAAGATATTCACGTGAAATCACATTGGATCCAAACACAGCATACACAAAAATCTTTTTATCTGAGGGAAACAGAAAAGCAACAGTCCTAGGGATAAATCTATCCTATCTTTGTCACCCAGACAGATTCACTACATATTGTCAGGTCCTGAGTAGAGAGAGTCTGACTGGACGTTGTTACTGGGAGGTGGAAAAAGGACACGGAGGAGTTTCAGTAGTTGTAGCATACAAAGACAGTAACACTGTAAATGAGAGATTTGGAGACAATAACAAGTCTTGGGCATTAGGTTTTTACAAACTTCGTTATGAATTCAGACATAACAATATCACAACTCCAGTGTCAGGTCCTCAGTCCTCCAGAGTTGGAGTGTATCTGGATCACAGTGCAGGTATTCTGTCCTTCTACAGCGTCTCTGAAACCATGACTCTCCTCCACAGAGTCCAGACCACATTCACTCAGCCTCTCTATGCTGGACTTCTTCTTTGTGGTCCCACTGGAAACAGTGCTGAGCTGTGTGAGCTTAGTGTGTAGATAGATGCTATGCTGAGCTGTGTGGACTTCCCACGTTTTCATTTTGTCAACATTTTTATTTCCAAGTGCAACAGTGGTTGACACTTTGGTATGCTGTCACTGCTAATGCTATCTATGCTATTACCAGTGACAGGTACCATGGCAGATTTTAGCAAAACAAACTAGAAATATAAAACACATCATTAGTGCAGTACTCTGGGCCTTAACTGAACTAAAGTTATTGATATAATCTCAGGGAAACACTTCACTAAAAGTCCTGCTTTTAAATATTACATTGATATATTTGCAGTAAGGTGTAAAAGAACTAGTTTGTCTAAATTTGTTTGATTGTATAATGTTGTTGTTCTTTTATTTACACGTTATTTGACATTTTGGGTTTGAATGGTACTTAAATTCTCATTTCTCATGTTTATTGACATAATTATGGTACTTTTCATGTATTTAAAGGTAGAGTGTTAGTAGTGTTGAAGCAGTCGATCTGAAGCTTAAATTACAGTTTAAATACTCGTAATCATTGGGTTTAATACATAATCATGTAACATTAGTCTCCTTTGTCCCTGTTGGCTGTTTGCAAATATTAAATCCTCCACTAGAGGTCAGTCTTTACATATATTTTCCACTATCACATACTCAGATGTACATTACTGCCCTTCACAATATAATATATATGACCAAAGGTTTGTAGAAACTCCTGACACATTTGTGTATATAAGGTGTGCGGCTGTTTCTTTGTGGTTTTGTCTATTCTCCTTAGTTCCAGTTAAGGTAAATCTTAATGCTACAGCATATAATGGTATTTTTGACAATAGTGTTCTTCCAGCTTTGAACTGACTGTCTGGGGAAGTGACTTTCCTGTTGCTACTAACGAATGCTTGATTATAGTTTGTGTTGTATTTGAGACTTTTCATGATGTGTAGGCCTAAAATAAAATTATTATCCTTTGAGTCTGATATAGAAATCAGCTATGTTGAAATGTACAATATAAACTGTGTGAAGGATTTACTTAATAAAATCACAATTTGTTACTGAACTTAATATAAAGGATGGCTTTTTATTTTCTTTCTTTTGACTCATAAGATGATTCTCCTGTGTTTCTGTAGCCAATATGTTTTGTGTCAATCAAGCAGTCCACTAGCTTCATATAATAATCAAACATGTGTAATATGTATTTACAGGGCTTTAATACAGTTCATGCAGTAGCTGTGTCCACAGGGAATAGTCACCGGATCCTTCAGGAGATCCAGACAGATCGAACAAGACATTGTGTCCTGGTCCAGCTGAACAAGGAAATAAATGGACAGAGTGAAGCTTGCTGTGTATAAGGACAGAACAAAGAAGGAGGCGTTTACATGCTTTGGTTCATCCCAGGAAGATGAGGTGTTTGACAGTTTCAGGGTGTGTTTTGTTCTTTAATCATCCCAGGTATTTTGGCATGGTGACAACATGACAATGTGCTGAGTCACTGTCCTTTCTACTCAAGATACACTGTTGAATTTAAACAAAAAATAGAACTAGTTAGTAATTAATGAAGTTGTAAGTTTTACCAATTGAAAAATAAGTAACATAGAAACTAAGGGTTTGTTCCTCGTGGAGATGTTTACTTTGTGTACATAGGTATAAAGTTCTTTCGACTTACAACAAACGCAGGTTATGAAGCCCTCTTACACACAAAGTCTAATGACTTGGCCTGTACCTGTCACTGTCACTGCTGTTACAGCAAAATATCTGTTAACTGGAGGCTTTTTAAATAGAGTTTTGCTTTTAGTGTTATAAGAGAACGTTAGGGCAAAGATACGATCGTCGATTGAACTTGGGCTTCACTTTGAGGGCTTTGACTTTGTATGTACAAGTATTAAAACCAGTCACTGAATCTGTCTGGGTGATTAGGATAGCATTGTTTGACTGTCGTGAATGTTGCTTTTCTGTTGTCTTCAGATAATGACAGACAAGAGTTTACTGTATTTGGATCCGATGTGATTTGGTGTTTCGTCTTCAGCTCAGTGAGTTCCTGCTCCAGCTTCACCAAAAGCTCTTTGACTCGACTCACTTGGGGCAGGTGTATAGTGAATAATGGCAATTTTAAATTCAACATTTCGGTCTAGTATTGCCAGAGTAAACATTGGATTAATTTTGACTCTAAAACAAGAATGAGGTCTTTGTAGCTGTGTCATAAATCTCTACCAGAAAGATAATGTTGATAATGCTTCACGTTGACTCACACCCAAGATATCCCTGTCTTCTATATATTTTGATTAAAGTGCAAATAAAAAATACTCTAAATGTAAATATATATTACACGTATGATTGTTATATAAAGCTAGTGGACTGCTTGATTGACACAAAACTTATTGGTTACAGAAACACAGGAGAATCATCTTATGAGTCAAAAGAAAGAAAATAAAAAGCCATCCTTTATATTAAGTTCAGTATCAAATTGTGATTTTATTAAGTAAATCCTGCACACAGTTTATATTGTACATTTCAACATAGCTGATTTCTACATCAGACTCAAAGGATAATAATTGTATTTTAGGCCTACACATCATGAAAAGTCTCAAATACAACACAAACTATAATCAAGCATTTGTTAGTAGCAACAGGAAAGTCACTTCCCCAGACAGTCAGTTCAAAGCTGGAAGAACACTATTGTCAAAAATACCATTATATGCTGTAGCATTAAGATTTACCTTAACTGGAACCAAGGAGAATAGACAAAACCACAAAGAAACAGCCGCACACCTTATATACACAAGTGTGTCAGGAGTTCCTACAAACTTTTGGCCATATAGTATATTATATTGTAAAAGGCAGCAAAGTACAACTAAGTATGTGATAGTGGAAAATATATGTAAAGACTGACCTCTAGTGGAGGATTTAATATTTGCAAACAGCCAACAGGAACAAATGAGACTAATGTTGCATGATTAAGTATTAACCCAATGATTACGAGCATTTAAACTGTAATTTAAGCTTCAGATCGACTGCTTCAACACTACGCATACTAACACCCTACCCTTAAATGTAGTGCCATAATTATATCAATAAATATGAGAAATGAGAATTTAGGTGGAGTACCATTCAGACCCAAAATGTCAAATAACGTGTAAATAAAAGAACAACAACATTATACAATCAAACACATTCACACAAACTATTGCTTTTACACCTTATTGCAAATATATCAATGTAATATTTAAAAGCAGGACTTTTAATGAAGTGTTTCCCTAAGATTATATCAACAAGTTTAGTTCAGTAACAAGAACAAGAACTTCATCTATCTACACACTAAGCTCACACAGCTCAGCACTGTTTCCAGAGGGACCACAAAAAAGAAGTCCAGCATAGAGAGGTTGAGTGAATGTGGTCTGGACTCTGTGGAGGAGAGTCATGGTTTCAGAGACACTGTAGAAGGACAGAATACCTGCACTGTGATCCAGATACACTCCAACTCTGGAGGACTGAGGACCTGAGACTGGAGTTGTGATATTGTTATGTCTGAGTGCATAACGTTTTTTGTAAAAACCTAATGCCCAAGACTTGTCATTGTCTCCAAATCTCTCATTTACAGTGTTACTGTCTTTATATGCGACAACTACTGAAACTCCTCCGTTGCCTTTTTCCACCTCCCAGTAACAACGTCCAGTCAGACTCTCCCTACTCAAGACCTGTAAACTGCTTGTGAATCTGTCTGGGTGACTGAAATAAGATAGATTTATCCCTAGGACTGTTGCTCTTCGGTTCCCCTCAGATAAAACGATTTTTGTGTATGCTGTGTTTGGATCCAGTGTGATTTCACGTGAATATTTTAAGAATCCAGCTCTGGTCTTGGGCTCTGGTTGTGGCAGTAAAACATCCACTTCAGTCACTGTCAGTGAGACGTTTGTCCATTTCTCTCTCAGAACGTCCTGTAGTTTATCTCTGAGCTCTGAAACATTCTCAAAGTACCTCAGAGGACGGATATTGATGCTGGATGTAGATTCACTGAGTGCTGACAGTGAGGGGTAGTTGTGTAGAAACTGGGTGTGGTCCTCCGTGTGTGAGAGCTTCTTCATCTCAGCGTCTTTCCTCTTCAGCCCAGTGATCTCCTGCTCCAGCTTCTCCTGAAGTTCTTTGACTCGACTCACTTCAATTTCCTGCTGGGATCTGACCTGCTGCTTCACATCAGAGCTTCTTTTCTGGATGAGAAGGATCAGCTCAGTGAAGATCTTCTCACTGTCCTCCACTGCTTTATCAGCAGAGCGATTGATAGCCTCCACCTCCTGTTGAAGCTCCTTCACATCTTTCTCTCTGTCCTGGATTCTCTGATGGATGTTTTGTCGACTCACCTCGAGCTCTCTCTGCCTCTCAGTCCTTTCTGCTGCAGCTGAGACTGTGTCGTGGCCTTTATGTTCCTCCACAGAGCAGAGATAACAGATACACTGCTGATCAGTACGGCAGAACATCTTCATCACCTCATCATGACGAGAGCAGATGTTCTCCTGGAGCTTCTTGGAGGGGTCCACCAGCTTGTGTTTTTCATAGGCAGGTGATTCAAAGTGAGGCTGGAGGTGTTTCTCACAGAATGAGATCAGACAGAACAGACAGGACTTGAAGGCTTTCAGTTTTCTCCCAGTGCAGACATCACAGGACACATCTTCAGGTCCAGCATAGCAGTGATCAGCAGGAGCAGCTTGGAGTCCAGTCCTCTTCAGTTCCTCCAGTAAAACTGCTAACATGGTGTTTTTCACCAGGACAGGCCTCGGTGTGAAGGTCTGCCTACACTGAGGGCAGCTGTGGATTTGCTTCTCATCCTCTCCATCCCAGAAGCTTTTAATATAGTTCATGCAGTAGCTGTGTCCACAGGGAATAGCCACTGGATCCTTTAGTAGATCCAGACAGATCAAACAAGAGAAGGTTTCCGGGTCCAGTCGAACTCCTTTCTGTTCATGTTCACCCCTCAATGTTGCAGAACTAAAAATTGTTCCACTTTTTTTCAGCAGAGTTTGCAGTTTAATCCAAAACATGTCCATTTTTGTTTACTCACCGACCGGCAGTAAATGAGGCTTATCAACTCTCTCACTCCACCACATTTGTTACACTTATCTATAACCTGGCAGATATTTTTAAGGGGAGGGGTCATCGAAATATCTGCACACATTGGACCTTAATGAAGAAGAGGGAGGGGTTATCAGGCTTTCAGATCTCAGATCTTAATGTTTAGTTACTCTTACCAGCCTCCAGCCTTGCTTCAAATGCACAGAACAATTTGACCAGTGAATTTCACCATTGTTAATTGTGCACTGGTGGACAAACCAGTCCAATGTACTCTTGATCAGATGGTTGGTGACGATTTGGATGGTTTTAGACTTTAAGACTTATGAACCATATTCCCCCAGTTTTCTGTATTGGAGCCTAAATTTCTCTAAGTTTGTCATGGCATTGTTATAATGTCCTACTGTACCCACGTGCGTGTAAATACTCTTAAGTAAGTGTAAGGTCCAGTTGTGATAGTAGGTTTTTTGTCTGCCCAAATTTCAAGCAAAGCATTTAATTTCTCAATTAGACCAGAGAGATCCTTGGTCTAGCGTACCCAAGATCCAGGCCCGGGTCCCTAAACAATAACAGATATGCACCAGCTGAACATCTGACATCTGTGTTTTGTGCAAATTCTGAAAATATGTTGGCTGGTTTTATTTACTGTATTACAATGCATTATATTTTAGATGCTCATTATAGTTTTTTTTCTTAATCTTCATCTGTAAAGTAACTACAGCTGTCAAATAAATGTAGTGAAGTAAAAAGTACAATATTTCCTTTTGAATATAGTAGAGTAGAAGTATGAGGTACCAAAGAATTAAAATACTCAAGGAAAGTACAAGTATTAGTAGTAGTCATAGTATTAAATTAACAAACTTTGTGCTGTCTCTAACAGTATGATTTCCCACAGAGGCAGGACGGAACAGGATCAGCATGTGTACACATGATGTCTACCATCTGCTCATAATTCAAAGATGAGCCGATCGCTCCAGGTTTATCAATAACGTAGATATTCCTCACAAGCTGGAAATGTTTTCTTTAAAACAGAGTGACTTTCAGCTTTCTGCTGTAATTAAGATCCTTTTGATCGACTACGTTCTACGCACCAGCTGCTCATTGGAAGATATCTTATCAAAATGTCTGCAAGGAGGTGATAGGGAACAAATTAATTTCAGTGCCAGCTGTAGTGTTGAGCATATAAAGAAGTCAGTTAGGTTCAGAACAGCCTCCATTTCCTCCATTACTTTTACATTAATGACACAAATACTGCATGATAATAACCTGTTTCTGACTGTGTTCACTGTCAGTTATTCAAATGATTTCTTTCTTCTTTTTAGCAGCAAACTAATTTGTCTTTCAGAGGACATTCAAGCATCTATCTATTATAATTACTGGAATATTTACTTACATCTACTATCTAGTGATGCTGTGGTTCTGATGTTTGGCTTCTGTACACTTGTTGCTGATGTAGGTATTTAAAATCATTCTACACATTGACTCATTTTTAAAGATTTATGAGTTAAAGTGTATATAATCCAACAGGTGTGTACAAGGCAGCAAGGAAAATGACCCAAATGGAGACAACCAGGCAGGTAGAGCAGTTTGTAAGTCCAAACAGAAGTAGCCAAGAATCCACAAGTTAACAGGAATGAGTGGGGAAAAAAGTAAATTTGGGTTCGGGGGTTGGAAAGTACAAATAAAACCTTTTTTTTAAAAGAACCCAATTAAAAAGGGGGGGGTTGGGGGGAGGGGATTGGGGAAGGGGGGAAAATTTGAGGGAAAATGGTGGAGGAAAAAAGAAAACAAACTTTAAAAAAAAAAAAAAAGGGGGGGGAAAAAAAACAAAAAACAAAAAATAAAAAAATATTATGATTAATAATAAAATAAAAAAAAAAAAAAAAAAATGTAATGCAAAACGGCAATTTTAATCAGTGTTCATGTCACAAAATATCTGTATTTATTCTTCTATTTCTTTTTTTTGTAATTTCCTTTTGTATTTCTGACACTAGAATTCATAATAAATGTTCTTTTTCAGTGTTAAATTATATTCTACTAATGTACAAATTAATAAATAATAATAAATAAAACATATTTAAAAAGTACATCTACATAAAAGCTGTTGTCATTGTTAAAGGTCCTGGTTTAACAATGGGAAAAGACTAATTTAAGAATTGCTTTGTACCATGTTACGTTTCTTTAAAAAACATTTTTTTATATGACTGGATGAGGCCTCAGATGAATCTAAACTTGGTCTGAAGTGTTAAAAAACAAGCCATAAAAGCTCACTGGGTCATAACTGATCATCTTTTTTATAAGGAGGTTGTGCAAACAGCAGGAGGTTAAGATGAAAATGAAATCAATGGGGAAAAAAGAGGTAAAACAAACACCTGAGCAACATCCAGATGTTGTTTATATCTGTGAATTTGTAACTCTAATGCATTCACATACATTTAAAGAGCTTCACCATCTTTACCCAGTTACCTCCTGCTGCCACTTGGAGCCACCAGTGCTCCACGTTTCCTGTAATGCAGCTTTATGGTGGGTTAAACACACATTATGCGATAAAAAGGGAGAAAAAACAGTAACTGATGACATCATTTAACAAATTATTAAACCATTCTCAGGCATCATATGTAAAAAATGGTAAATGAGCGACTTTATATTCACTGATGGAAAGTAACTGAGTGCTTTGTTCCTTTACTGAAGTAAAGTTAGATAGAAGGTACTTTAAAAGCCTTAGTGTGGATTGCTTTCATACTCCAGATATTAACACACAATCATCATACACATAGTTTTTGATTTGTGTGATCTGCTTAGAAATAAAAGACAAAAAGACGCTCATTATATCTCCAGAACAGACGTTTCTACATGGTCTCCACTGTCAGTGTAATGCAGTGTCTGTATATCCAATCCAAAGGCTAATTCGACATATTAACAGTGTCAGTTGTCCAAAATGTAAACAAATATTGGCCAAAAAGTCTCCATGGCAACAATATACTTCACTTTTACATCTCCTAATGCATTATGGGAAGCATAGTTCTTAAACTTAGATTGTGATTATCAACCAAATCGAAGTAAAACAAAGAATGATAATAGCAATGACAACATTCATTAATGTTGTTAACTATTGTCATGTTATCAATATTTTTTGACATTGGGGGTCTCAACTTTGTGTTTACACTTTTATTTGAGTAAAAGATCTGACTATTCTTCAACAAATATTTGCATCAGTGGTTTATGTTAGATAAATAAAATACACTTCCATCACTGGCATATTTTTTTTTATTATCATTACTACAAGTATAAATCACAATAGATACACCATCCCATGTAAACAGCTACCTAACTAAAAATAAACAGCATTAAAGCTGACAATCATAAACCTGATTAACATATAATTACAGTTATGTGATATTGGAGTAGTAGCGCCTCTCCCGTACAGTAGAGTCAGTCACTTGGGAGATGTGATATGATCTCACCGTCTGTCAGAAAGGAAACCACCAGTAAATATTTAATCAGCAATTTGGTTCGCCTTTCAAATATTCATTTAAATCTAATCAACTTAATCACGGCGTGATCGTTATTTCACAGCGTAATGAAACTCCCCGCCACTTCGCTCAAGCGTGACCAGGGTGGCTGACTTCACAGCGTCGCTCTCAAAAACAATAAAACTAACGCACCCCTCATCCCCACACACACACACACACACACACACACACACACACACACACAAGGTGGGTTAAAGTAAACTGGAAGAAACAGAAAAAGACAAACCAACAGGGAAAGCAGAAAAGGAGAGAAAGAAGTAAATGAAGTGTTCATCAATACATAGAACACACACACAGAATAAGACACTTTATTCATAGCACCTTACAATGTTGGTTCATTAGTATTCATCCTCTGGGGACCATGAATGTCTGTGTGAAATTTCATGGCAATCCATCTGCCACCCCTCCCTCAATGAAAATTACATGAAATTAAAATAACACCATGTAAGATTTGCCCCCAGTTGCATTATCGGTGTCATTAATATGGACACGTGTGCATTTGTTATCACTGCAATAAACCAAACATCAAGCTACAGTGCAACAATACAAGACACAGCAAGAAAGGCCAGCTCGCCGTCTGTCTGCAGACTTTTATTTCACAACCAACCACTAAAAGCCAGACCCACATTTACTCTACTCCTGCAGCTCCTCTTCCCTTTTCTCTTCCTGGCTTCCTCCATCGTCCTCTTTGGCTGTATTCACCTCTGCCTTTAGCTATGTCCATAGAAGCTGCTGAGCCCGGTTTCATGGCTCTGATATAACAATAGTTAATTGGACAATCCCCCAAATGAAGATATTTGAACTCAAATATATTACATTATTGTGGCACTTTCGTAAATAATTGGATAGAATTATATATAGGTTGGTATTTAACCTATCACTGAGTCTAAAATGTCTGTTTATACCCCTGATATTCATCAAAGTTAAAAGCTCAGAGAACCACTATCACTGTCTAAAAGAAACAACAACAACAAAGAAAACTTTAAAAGCATCTCTTTGAATGAATAACACATGGAGTCCAATATCAGTGCAAGTGCAGAGGGAGCAATAATGTCCATCATCCAAAAGATGATGCCATCACACTTTTGTAACATCACACTGATCTTTGATACTGATCCTGGACTCTGGGTTGCTTTCCATTTATTCCCATCGTGGTCTCCTCAATGGATCCCTGGACGAGAGCTTTGTTATCTGCAACCTATAGAATTCACACTCACAGAATAAAACCAGATAATAGATCAAAATAAAATACAAAAAATAGTATACTT
Source organism: Dicentrarchus labrax (assembly GCF_905237075.1). Taxonomy (NCBI): domain Eukaryota; kingdom Metazoa; phylum Chordata; class Actinopteri; family Moronidae; genus Dicentrarchus; species Dicentrarchus labrax. The sequence goes on from NW_026136701.1 coordinate 24,387,155, forward strand.
TAAATATTATACAAAAACCGTCTGCATTGAACTATAAACTGCTGTCCCCATTGGCTGCAGTGAAGACATTGAGGACAAAATTCAAAGACATGAAAACATAATATGAGGCTTCAACTGTTTGAGCTAGAAAATCAGAAAATTCAAAGTCAGTTATCTGTTTTTGATTTGTTGTATTTCAGTTATTCTAAACATTTAAAAGGTTTTATTTAACTGAGTTACAGGACATATTAGTGACATTGAGAACTGGGGAGTCACCTCCAAACCCTCTGATTCTGAGAAGAGTTTACCTCCTAAATGCTGAAGTGACCAGTGTTTCTAAAAGAGAAATATTAAACATACAGTATTTCTCTGAAACAGCTCCTCTTCCTGGAATGAATGACAGTTTGTCCACAGTCCATGTATTTCTTTGTTCCCTCCCCTTTAGATTTACAGTTTGAAGATGGGTGTAACCAGAGAATGTCTAATAAGGAGAGAAGTTCCACTCTCTGTAAACTTCCGGGTTCTTTTTTTTTTTGACACATTTTATTGTTTTTAAGCAGAGATAATACATAACAAAGACAAACCCCCCACCCCGACCCATTAGACAGCACGTTATACAAAATAAAATAAAATAAAAAATAATAATACAATAAAAATATTAGTGATAATGACATATGATGAAAAGTACGTACTAGTTTGTCTCCGTCCGCGTCATGAGTTGAGGGTAACCGTATGCAGCCTATCTGTGTCCCTCAATTTGAGGGAGGCGGAGGTCTTATTCCAATCAGAAACTGTCTGCCCCTTAATATAAGATTTTTCAGATCTGCAGGTATATAATCTGAAGGGCGTCCATATTTTTAAGAATAACTCATCCTTACCCTTACGACAGCTTGTAGCCTTTCATGAGGGAGGATATTAAAAACCTCCTGTACCAAAGGGTGACACTAGGTGAAAACTTTGATCCAGTTTTTCGTATACATTTTCAGCAACTAGAAGGAGTTTTCAAGAGCTTACAATGTGATGCAGTGAGATGCAGTCCCTAGACGGAAGGCCTGGAGGAAGACCCCAGGGTCTTCTCGATTTTACTTTAAATATCCCACTGACTACTTTTGAAATAAGTGTCCAAAATCTGGAAATCAGTTTACATTCCCAAGTAATGGAAATACGTCCCCTTTCAAGTTGCATTTGTTACACAGAGGGGAAATGGAGTGGTCAATTTTGTTTAAAATAACGAGTAATATGCAGCCTGTGAAGTATCTTGTACTGAGTTTCTCTCAACCGTTAAGGTAGATGTGAAACTTCCGGGTTCTGAACTGTTGCAGTTCCACTCTGGTTCCATATGAGGGCGCTCACAGGATGAGTGCAGAATGAATCGCGGTCTATGGAGCTATACCCTCAAAATCCACTTTTCTCAGGATATAATTTTTTGTCTAGTAATTTGAATGTTGCATTCGAAAGGGGATGCAAAGAAATTACACATTGCTGGGTGTTAGATTTTTTAGAGTCACTTATTTGCTTTAAAGTCTTTTAAAAAGTCAATGACGTCCGTCATACACATCGTACGGCCAGAGATACCGCTTTACGGCAAGCCTCGAGTCTCTTTGATAGGCAGATAAAAGTGCCAGCAACCCCAAAAAAAGTTGCTATGTTAAAAAAAATCTGCCTTAACATTCTGGTCCCGCTTCGGATACCACGATGCCATCAAGCGGGATCTCTGGTCGTAATCAGTCCTTCACTGACCAATCAGCGTTCATTAGCAGAATGCTAGCGCGTTAGGGGCAACAACAAATCGTCCTGTAAGAAATGGAAAGGACATAAGAACTCGTTCATTCAACTTTCGACCTATAACCCATGTTGAACTTTAAAAACTACAATCAAATCTGAGATTTCTCAACGACAATCAGGTGAAAGAGACAAATTTAGCCATCTAGCTCCATCTGCTCCCATTCATTCTGCACTCATGGGCGATCGCCCCCAGTGGACCTCTGGTGGAACTGCAACCAAAATTCGGTACAATGGGACTTAAAGTAGCATTTCACCCGTGGAAACATTAATATTTATTGAAAGTTGGTTATATATGTAGTCGAAATGAAACGTATATTTTGAAATTGGTGCCTATTTGACCGAGAAAATGTGACTTTAGGGCGCATTTGTATTAAAGACATTAACCCCCACAATGCACAGCTCCGCAAGCCGCTCCCACTAACACTATCAAGGACTACAACAACGTGAATGTAAACCATTTATTTACAGAAATATATCAACAACAACAAAAATAAATATGTTAACAATGACAGTTATAGTTCCTCCTGAGCGTCCTCAACTCCTCGGTGCCGCAGTACTGGCCATCTGGAGCTGGATGTTTTTGATAGATAGCCTGAACCACATCAGCAGGTAAAACGACACGATGGCCTCGACCCAATCTCTCGCCTTACAGGACCCATTCCAGAAAGGCTGTTAGGCGATATTGTCTACAAGACATTGAGCACACAGTTAGCGATGCATGGTCTTTGTGTTGAGCGTGCCACAATCTGTTTGTGCAGTAAAGAAGCTAACGTTAGTTCAGTTGGCTGGCGTTACGTATTAACCGGGAATAACTTTGTGATAATGCTTGAACAAATTGTGTACATACATGCCACGTTGTTATAAGACAGAAAATAGAAACACTCACTTTACAGTCAGACGTCTGTGTGTCCGTAGGCGCACAGCGAGAGCACAGGCACCAGCAGTCCGCCACAGCGAGAGCCAGTCCGGGCTCCTCGTCCGCGACAGGCAGGTCGCTGCTCGCTATATTATGGCTCATAAAGGTAGCCACGAACATCTGATTCGACCATCATACTTTCGAAATTTCTTCCATATTAGATTGATTACCATAGTCGTAATGTCTGGCTCGTCAGCACCTCCGCTTAGCTTCCAAACAAGATGGCGGTTATATTTTTTAGTCCCACCCACTGATCTGTAATAGGTCTGTAGCGTGAGTGAAAAAAAAAATGAGGAAGTAGTGTTTGTAGTCTCACCCACTCTACAGAGATATGAGACTTCCTGCTTCCAATGACGCAAAATGACGATTTTTACATCATTGGAAGCAGGACGTGCAACACTGAAATCCTTATTTCTCCCCTCTCAGGGAAAGTGAGGGAATGATGCACGACCATTCAAAAATATGACTGGGGTTCTAATAATACAAAGCTTAATGCAAATGGGAGAAGTGTCCCTTTAATAGAGAATGGCCAGGCTCTCCATAGACGGGCTCTGGTGTAACCAACATGTGGTGAAGTGACACACCCCCATTCACTGAGGAGTCACGTATAAGTAAAGAGGAAGAGTAGAAATGTTTTTTCCTGGTTGTAGTTTGTTTCATGTTATGTATCATGGTGTTCATACAGGTGTTCTTTTCATGTCTAGGCAAAGCAAAACGTGATATTCAGCTCTAGTCTGTCCACATATTTCCTTGTTCCCTCCCCTTCAGATCTGCAGTTTGAAGATGGGTGTAACCAACAGGTGAAGAGACACACCCCCTATTGATTGCATAAACACATGCTGTTTAGATGAGAGCTCAAACTAGTTTAATTTACAAGGAAGTGAATCTGAGACACACATTGTGACAGAGAGGTGAAATGGCGCGGAAAGGAGTTCAGCTGGACCGAGAAACAATGTCTTGTTCAATCTGTCTGGATCTACTGAAGGATCCGGTGGCTATTCCCTGTGGACACAGCTACTGCATGAACTGTATTAAAAGCTTCTGGGATGAAGACAAGGAGAAGGAAATCCACAGCTGCCCTCAGTGTAGGCAGACCTTCACACAGAGACCTGTACTGGTGAAAAACACCATGTTGGCAGTTTTACTGGAGGAACTGAAGAAGACTGGACTCCAAGCTGCTCCTGCTGATCTCTGCTATGCTGGACCTGAAGATGTGTCCTGTGATATCTGCACTGGGAGAAAACTGAAAGCTATCAAGTCCTGTCTGGTCTGTCTGATCTCATTCTGTGAGAAACACCTCCAGCCTCACTTTGAATCACCTGCCTATGAGAAACACAAGCTGGTGGACCCCTCCAAGAAGCTCCAGGAGAACATCTGCTCTCGTCATGATGAGGTGATGAAGATGTTCTGCCGTACTGATCAGCAGTGTATCTGTTATCTCTGCACGCCACTTCAACATACAGTCGCAAATAGCACGGCGTTCAGTCAGCAACATTTTTTGACTGTACTGACCAATTTTGAAGCAGATCCGATAAATTCCCTAGGAGTAGTTTGTTCAAATACAAGCCCAAAAAGTGAAAATGACAAACAAAATGGCAGCCGAGAGTGAAAATGAAAATGAAAATACTGACTTCCTGTGGGTTTTGGGGTATGGGTCCAAGAGGCTTTTCTGCCTACCGAGTTTCATACACATCGGTGAAACGTGGTGCTGGGGCTGCTTTGTTGAAATACTGTAGGGGGCGCTACAAACACGATTTTTGGTAAGTGAGCTACAGACACCAGTCTACACGTGCCCTGTGAATTTCATATAAATTGTTATTATGGTCTCTGCACAAGCTAATTAACCTGCCACCAGAGCGCCACCTAAAGGCAGATTGTTGACACCTTGTTTAGGGAGCCTCAGGGAGCCATGGGCAATCAACGTACCAAGTTTCGTTTTAATTACACGTGCCTATACGAAGATATAAACGTTTTCCTTTTCAAGAGCGCCACCTTGTTCATGATTGTGCGCGATGCCTAAGGAAGACGTGGAACTATGGACCCAAGCTTGGTCTCAATCAGACATACCAATGTGGAGAAATGGTCCACTTCCTGTTTTGACGAAAAAGCTACAAGAAGTGCTAATTTTATAACTTGCTTATTTTTTGAAATATCAAAATTCTTCAAAATACTTTTGTTGTCAGGACGGTCCCCAGATGCTACGTGAAAAGTTTAGTGCAAATAGGACAAAGCGCGTAGGAGGAACACGAAAAAGTAGTTTTTGGACATCCTCCTGGCGGAAAAAGATTCTAGGCGGAAGTGGGCGTGGCTTATATAGAGAGGTGCACCTCCATTCACTGAACGCGTGGATAATGTTTTTGAATGTGCAACAAACAATCCGGGAGTTATTAGCCTAAAGTAGCACCGCCTAGTGGCCTGCCTAGTGGCTGACCTGAAAGCGACACATAGAATATCTAAGTTACACCAGGCCGGACAAATTTGCCAAATAAAATTACTCCGATGTTTATGTTCATGGGGTCAAAAATGCAGTCAATGTTCCTAGAAAGAATAATAATAATTTTAGCAAAAACAATAAGGACCTTCCAGTTGATACTGGCTCGGTCCCTAATAAGTCATTTCCTGTGAAATTACAGAAATTATGGTCAATATCTGTGAATATATGATATCTGTCAATTAACAAACAAATCCATGTACAATTACAGAACACAATTTTTTTTTGTGTTAAGTTTTACAAATTTCACATAATTTTAGAAATGTATTAACAACATTAAACTGGAATTTAACAGTTTAATTGAATATATAATCAGTAAATATCTACAAAAGAAATCATAGATTTGCTAATTAATTTTAAATTGTCCTTTTTTTGAGGGGAAAAATGACTTTCTGTATGAATGAGCATGTAAATTCAGGATATTTATGTAATTTTATTGAGTTATCAATGTATTTTTAAAGAAGTGTAAAATAAATGGGGAAGAAAACATATTTTTAAGAACTCCAACTCCTTTGTACTCTAGTTCATGAGCACTTTATAAATGTTTTCTTTTGCACTTTGACACTTGATGCACTTTATTGTGAAACTCTTGTAATATTCTCATGTAAAATCACAATAAAGTTTATTTAAAACAAAAAAATCAACACAGTGGCTCCTCTTCCTGGACTGAATCACAGTTTGATATCTCCTCCCTCTTCTTCCTGCTCTCAAACACAGCGAGCTTCACTCTGTCCATATATGTCCTTGTTCCCTGTAGATCTACAGTTTGAAGGATGGGTGTAACCAACATGTGGTGACGTGAAAGAGCCGACAGGCCCCATTCGCTACAGAAACACATGCTGTTTAGATCAGAGATCAAACTAGTTTCATTTATAAAGAAGTGAAACTCAGACAGTCTTTGTGACTGAGAGGGGAAATGGCGCAGAAAGGAGTTCAGCTGGACCGAGAAACAATTTCTTGTTCGATCTGTCTGGATCTACTGAAGGATCCAGTGACTATTCCCTGTGGACACAGCTACTGCATGAACTGTATTAAAACCCACTGGGATGAAGAGGATGAAAGGAGAATCCACAGCTGCCCTCAGTGTAGGCAGACCTTCACACCGAGGCCTGTCCTTGTGAAAAACACCATGTTAGCAGTTTTAGTGGAGGAACTGAAGAAGACTGGACTCCAAGCTGCTCCTGCTGATCACTGCTATGCTGGACCTGAAGATGTGTCCTGTGATGTCTGCACTGGGAGAAAACTGAAAGCTATCAAGTCCTGTCTGTTCTGTTTGGCCTCTTACTGTGAGAAACACCTCCAGCCTCACTTTGATGCAGCTCCATTAAAGAAACACAAGCTGGTGGACCCCTCCAAGAAGCTCCAGGAGAACATCTGCTATCGTCATGATGAGGTGATGAAGATGTTCTGCCGTACTGATCAGCAGTGTATCTGTTATCTCTGCTCTGTGGATGAACATAAAGGCCACAACACAGTCTCAGCTGCAGCAGAAAGGACTGAGAGGCAGAGAGAGCTCGAGGTGAGTCGACAAAACATCCAGCAGAGAATCCCAGGACAGAGAGAAAGATGTGAAGGAGCTTCAACAGGAGGTGGAGGCTATCAATCGCTCTGCTGATAAAGCAGTGGAGGACAATGAGAAGATCTTCACTGAGCTGATCCGTCTCATCCAGAAAAGCCGCTCTGATTTAAGGCAGCAGGTCAGATCCCAGCAGGAAACTGAAGTGAGTCGAGTCAAAGAGCTTCAGGAGAAGATGGAGCAGGAGATCACTGAGCTGAAGAGGAAAGACGCTGAGTTGAAGAAGCTGTCTCACACAGAGGACCACACCCAGTTTCTACACAACTACCCCTCACTGTCAGCACTCAGTGAATCTACATCCAGCATCAATATCCGTCCTCTGAGGTACTTTGAGGATGTGACAGCGGCTGTTTCAGAGCTCAGAGATAAACTACAGGTCGTTCTGAGAGAGAAATGGACAAACGTCTCACTGACAGTGACTGAAGTGGATGTTTTACTGCCACAACCAGAGCCCAAGACCAGAGCTGGATTCTTAAGATATTCACATGAAATCACACTGGATCCAAACACAGCACACAGACGGCTGTTATTATCTGAGGGGGACAGAAAAGCAACATTAATGAGTCAACATCAGTCTTCTTCTAATTCCCTACATCATTTCTTAACTGTTTATGCAGATATATACAATAGATGTTGGCAGGTCCTGAGCAGAGAGAGTCTGACTGGACGTTGTTACTGGGAGGTGGAGTGGAGAGGGGAAGGAGTTGATGTAGCAGTCGCATACAAGAATATCAGCAGAGAAGGATTGTCAAATGAATGTAGATTTGGATACAATGACAAATCTTGGGCTTTAAGATGTAACAACAACAGTTATAACTTTTGGTACAACAATGTCCAAAACTCCAGTCTCAGGTCCTGAGTCCTCCAGAGTTGGAGTGTATCTGGATCACAGTGCAGGTATTCTGTCCTTCTACAGCATCTCTGAAACCATGACTCTCCTCCACAGAGTCCAGACCACATTCACTCAGCCTCTCTATGCTGGACTTTGGCCTTTCCTGGTTTTGGAGGCACTGCTGAGATCTGTAAACTCAAATAGAAAAGTAATCATTTGAGGATCAATGTTTTAGTCCATAAACTAATGTTTTCTGCATGTTTTGGAATCTAAGAGCTGATTGATCACCTGTCAATCAAACATTGTGGGCGGTACTTTGACATCTTCTCATTAGTTGTTCTGTAAATGTTTGATTTTCTTTAGTTGGAGCTCCTTCCTGTGTCTGTTTAACCATGGAGGCTATCACTGCTCATGATGATATTTGACATTTCTCTGTATGAAAATATAAACTTCTGTTTGCTCTGAATGTTTGTTGAATATTTGTATTGATGTATTTGTTATTGTTTCTCTTCCACTTTGTTTCTTTACAGTTAAAGCTCCAGACCTTCTTTTATTGTAGATATTTTGTTCTTAATATTGTTTAACTTTGTATAAAATCTATTATAACTGTTGGAAGACCAAATGTTGTTATTGTTCAAATCAACATACAAATGAGGTTCTCTGAGGTATAAAACTGTAATTATCATGATTATAATCAATAAGGAGATAATTTATTATTTTCTTTTACATTGCTGAGATTCTGATCAAACAAATTGATTGTGTGGATGAAGTGAATCTGAGTCACTGAACAGACTTTACTGATGGATGTGTGAACATACTGAAGGTTTAAATCATGAATAAACAAACATAAATAAAGTATTTTCTTCTTGTCTTCATTCCAGAGTCTCGTACAGAGCTGATGTTGAAAATGTGAAACTAATATGAGAGAATAACTGAGGCAGTTTTCCTCCTGAAACACCACAAAGTTCAGTGTTCATGTTTTAAAAGCAGAAGAGCATTTATCAGTCGGTCTCTGTCCTTTGAGCACCCGGTCCCAGCCGCCTGGGGCAGTACGGCTAAGCTAACTAGCTAAGAGCAGCTACATTTAGCAGCAGTTACGTTACTGTCTATCAGGAAACTCTATAAATCACAGATGCATCCAGAGGACATGAGAGAGAAAACAAGAAAACATTTTCTCCATAAATTACGATCGAGTTTCACCAAAATCTGTGACATAGTTGGTGGTGCGTGACTTACTGCCTTAAAGCAGTACACACTTGTTCAAAGCTGTTATTATTTCATGGTAGAAAAGTTACATAATGTTGCTTTAAAGCCAATATGTGTAAAACCTGAACTTAACACTTTGGCACCCCCTAGTGGTCGCACAAAAAAAGACACAGATGCTGACAGCAATTGGATGCAACACGGCACAAACCTCCTAATGTCTAATTTTATATGAATAAAAAAATCATTTGAAAGAGGATATAGAAATAAAAATAGTGGATTTAATTAAAAAAACTAAAATGTTGTTATTATTCAAACAGGAAACAGTCCAATAAAAACACACATATGTCTCAAAACCAGGCAAAGGAAGTGAAGACTGAGGAGAAGAGAGAGTTAAAGAGACAGAGAGAAAATCATAAATGTGGTAATTCTGTACAAATGTCCAGATGACTCAACAACACACCTTCATTTGTCCCGTACATGCAGCCAAATCTGACTGAAGAAGCCGGCGAGAGCCTGCAGGCTGCTGCAGCAGCGGCTCCTTGCAGAGGAACAGTGAGATGGATCTAATGTACAGTATAATGTTTGGCCTCAGGAGTGCACGGGGAAGCTCCTGTGTCCTATTTGCTGGGATGTTGAGCTCATTTTGAAGAGCACTTCATTCTCCGTGCCCTGTGGGATCTTAGCCACAGGCTGAAATACAGTACAATCTATCTGTTGTTTCATCAGACGCAATAATAGCCTCTCCTCTGTTTTGTCTGCGTGATGCTAAAAGTCTCGCATCCACTTTATCTCACCTTTAACAGTTTGGATGTCTGGACACAGCAGGAGGAGATGATACACATGTTATTATTTTTACCCCTAATATTTTGTTTTCTATCACATGGATGCTCACATCAGAGAGCTGCACACTTCTCTGCAGGTTGTTCTCCGGAGCGTCTGCGTGCACGCTCCGTAATGTTATTTCTAGCTCACCTTCATCCACTTGGCATCAAATGCAGTCGTGCATGTACACTGTTTTCAGGCGGGGGCGGTGGTTTGTGTCCTTTCTTTATTTCCCGGAGGTCCCAGGAGCCTTGAAACTCCAGAAAAGTTTGGTTTTAGACAAATAAAATTATGCTTTAAAAAAAGTTTTGGAAGATTAATGGATGCTTTAAGGGTATTAAATCGTGGGAACCACATCCATCAGTTTGCCTCTGGTGTTATCAGCCTTCAGGGTAAAGCTTTCACAGTGTTGAGGAGTAAGGCAGCTAATTAGAGCAGAGATCCAACATAAACCTGATGAAGCTGTGGCATATCAATAATTATAATAAAACCTTTTCTTTTCAGTGTTTGGACAGTTATTTTGCAGAGTGAGAAGATTGTCAGTTATCCAGCATATTAGCTTAGTATTGAGAGTGGAAACGGGTTAACAATGACAAAACAACAGGACATCAGTTCAGCATAAAACTCACAGCAAAGCCACCACTTGTTGCTTTTACATTTATGAAATACATTTCAAATTACGTGTTAAATAAGAATTAACCCGTTCCCAAGACCACATCACCCCTGTCTTCCACAACAAAGCCCTCCATATCCAGGCCCCCCCACTCCTACCTCACTGACCGGCTCCACCCACCACACTCCTTCCAAGTGAAGAGCCTTTGAGTATCATGAAAAGCTCTAAAAATAAAACGTATTCTCATTATTATTACTCTTGCATGTTTAGCTCGCCCCAAAAATGGGTCAGTAGAGAATAAAGTTCGTTATGAAACAGTAGTTTGTCAAATCAAAAGTCAAATCAAATCAAAAGTCAAATCAATGATTTCCTTACAACCCAAGGTTGACTGAAGGCACTTCATAAGAAACTACGAGGCAAGGCAGTTTTATTTATAAAGCAGGTTTCACACACAAAGGTAGATTAAAGGTGCTGCACAGTGTAGTTAAAAAGCAAGACAGTTCAAAGATAAAACACGAGAACGCAGCAGTGGAGCTCTTGGGAATCAGTGAGGTGAAATACTACAAGGAATGTGAATCCCAGAGGCTCGGCACGATCCATACGGCACACCACCTTCAGCGCACACCTGGAGATAAACAAAAGAAGGCGCAGCAGCATCTCGCTAATCCTCTGAAGAGGGAGTCAGTCACTGGAAACCTGCAAAACCAAGAGGAGTGAAAACACTGCACAGGCCGGAGAGAGAGGAGGGGTGAAGTGATGAAATGCGGTGATAGCGGCAATAAAATGGTGTCGGGGAGCGAAACAGATTCGGATCTTAGTTCGGATGTAAAGCAGTCAGATTATCAGTTTGAGAAAAAGGTGATTGGCAGGGATTAAACGGGGGCTGTTAATTGGCAGTAAAGGTGAAGTGGAGAAGATTATGCAAAAGTGGCATTATGATGCAAAATAGTGAAGTGAACAGTTCAACCTGGAGCAGAAGACCTGACATACGAATGGGTCTGTGGTTCATTATTTATGTTTTCGCCAATTAAAATCCAGTTTTTCCCTCTTTAAGGTTGTTAAAAGCATCTTATTCCGCACTGCTGACAGCGTCACGTACGCTATATAATCTGTATCAGCTCTTCATCGATGTGAAGGCGCTGAATATTCTCGTGTATAATTGGCACAAAAAGGGACACAGAACTTTTAAAGTAGTTACCGGGGAACAAATGAGGAACCTGCCAGTGATCAATTAATTAATGAGTAACTAATATTTAAATTAGAGTATCTAATGATTAGTTCATGATACTTAATATATAAACAAGTGAGGAACGACTCAGGTACTTGATAACTGCTGAACTGTTCTCTAATAATTCCTAATGGAGGAATATATGATAGATAATGATAAATTACTGAAGAACAGACAGGGAGATCCAATTAATTAATCATTAGGTAATGATTATCTGTGTATTGATCATACTGACCTCTTTCTTGTATAGTTTTATACACATTTTCCTACATTTCAGCTACATTTGGAAACTTCGGGATCTCAACTAGAGAGAGTGGTCGGTACTGTTGGACCCACCGGCGAGAGAGCTGGATGAAGAGGTTGATTTAGCAAAAAACTTCTTCAACTGACTTCGACTCATTAACTTTATCCTACTTTGCTGTTTTATTTTCACTTTACATAGATCAGCTTTTTTTATGCCTCAGTAAATCAGACTTATAGACCGAGTCTGTGAATATGAATATGAAGTACCTCTATGGAAGATTTAAAGTGCCAAAATAAAAAACAAATCAAACAGAGAAATAAAGTGAAATACAAAACACATTGTTAGTTTTTTTAGTATTTTAATATTTTCTCTATGTATGTATTCATTGTGTCATAATTAAATGAAAAACACAGTTAATGGGACAATTATCTTATTTTATGTGCTTTTAATAATTGAATTGTTTCAAATCAGCTATGATTGGACATTTTTTTTAATTTTCACATTCAAATTGAAAAAAGAAGAAGAGAGGTTAGGCAACACAGAAATACATACCAAGATAAGATAATTATGAGAAGAACTCCACTCAGTTAATTAAGACTGAACACTAAATAACTGTCAGTTTTTCATTAAATTATAACAAAGTAAATTTGTACATAAAAGGAAATACATACGACAATTGTTGTTTATTTTACTGCTTTGTTTTAATTTTATTTCGCAGCCAGCAGATCAAGCAGGAGACAAAGAAGATAAAAGTGCTGCAGAAGCTCAGTTTGTCTCCTGCTGCTGCAGAAACGACACAGCAGGAGCATCTTTCTAACCCACATTTCAGTGCTTTAATGTTTAACACGTGTGTGTAAATGTAGCATATTACAGGATGCATGCAGTATTTATAACTCCTACATATGATATGTTTATTTATGTGTGGATAATGCTGCATTTTCCAGAATGGTTTATTTTTTTAGTTCATATCATAGTTATAACTGCTACTAAATGTAATGAAAGAAGTAGAATCTGTTTATTATTTAGATATTATAGGACTTAACCAGTGATTTGCCATGTTTTGGTCCAGGCACTATAGATTTGGTGTTGCCTGAAGAGACTCTTTGCATTCTGCATTAAACATTTGAGTGAGAAAGAAGTTAGTACCAATTAAATGTGGGGTTACAGTTATATGTTGTTGTTTTCTTGTTGACAATGTGGATAATAAATGAAATCATGTCCTTCTACTTCGTTCAGGAGGACACATTGGTGGCCAACTTATGGACATCACCTGCCTAAAAACAGTCAAACTGTAGATTAAAACTGTAGTTTGATTACATGTTTCCTGACCAGTGGCTCATTAATCAAAAACATATAATTGAAATAAAGCTGCAAGCAGCGATGATCGAGCCCCTCGCACTCGAGATGGCGGGATCACTATGACTGAATATTGTCCTATAGACGTGTTCAGACTCTTATCAAACGGGTGAAGTTTGGTGAAGATTGGACCGTGTACGCTGAAGTTATGACAACTTCCTGTTTCATGGCGAATTGTCAAACTCCGACGCCACACCACAGGCAGGTCGTTCAATGTACAGTCACAGATGGCACAACTTTTAACTGTTAACGTCTTGAGATTTCACTCACCAAATTTGAAGTCGATCAGAATTACCTCGGAGGAGTTCGTTCAAATACAAAGCAAAAAAAAAAAAATCGCCAAATATGACCACTAAATTCAAAATGGCTGACTTCCTGTTGGGTTTGGGGTATGGGTCCAAGAGGCTTTTTTGCTTCTTTGATCATGATACACATGTGTACCAATTTTCATACATGTCGGTCTTACGTGTCTTGGGGGCTGATTCTCGGGGGCGATCTATCAACTTAATTACAGTAATGTGAGTAGTTGTAATTAGTTACTTTCACCACTGAAACCAACCACTGAATGTAAGCCAGCTACATAAATTAATTTAGGGATGTGACTGAAGTGAAAACAGTAAAAATTAAGGTTGTAAGGAGTTATTTTTAATTAGTTACACTACTCGTTAGTGGAGAACATACTCTCATATTACAGTCTACTGCATATTTACATCGCAGTGAATAAAAAGCACCAGCTGAATGAATTCAACGTGGCATATTATTTAGATGTTTAATAACTACAGATGCTGAATCACGAACCAAAGCTCTTCCTCTCATCCTCCTCATCATGATGTCACAGCCTGAGCAGCCGCCTGCCTCCTAAAGCCGGCAGCAGGGGGGGGAAGTCAGCCACAGTGTTGGGCTCCCCGCTGCAGAGCTGCACTCTCAATCTTCTCTCAGCATTTCTTGGTTTTGGGTTGTTTTTTTTTTTGCTGCTTTTCAGACAAGAAGAAAGAGAAGAAGCAGCAGAGGATAAAACTAGGGAGGAAAAAGAATAAGAAGAAAATCTCCCTCCTCCCCACCTTTGAAATGGCACAGGTACATGGGACGTGCTGCAGGAACATGGAGAGGTCAGACCGTGATATGAAAGGAAAGTCCAAGAGGAAGAGGAGGAGGAGGTGTAAAGGCAAAGGTTAGTGCAGCTGGCGTTGTTTGGTGAAGTTTATGTGACTGTTTATTGATTATATATTTACATTAACATCAATGGTTTATGTTTACAGCGACTTTATTGTGGCATCTTTAAAATTATCTACAGGTTCCTCGTCTTGTTTTTATCAGCTGTGTTTTCTTAAGAGACTTTATTTGTTTACTTTATGGCTTTTTTTTTTTAAATTAAAGTATGATTAACCTATAACAGATTACAGTTTTAATGATATATGGATTATATTACATTGCATTCAATACAATAACTTACAATAACTGTGTTCAGGAAGAGCTACATGTCCTCTGTATCCCAAATGAGTTAAAAAACATGGTAACAAACAAACTTGGGATGATAAAATCACTATATTGGTGTTTCATGCACATGTATACGGGTGCTTTAGAGGCAGAAATTACCCCATAGTGAGCCAAATAATCACATTTGTAATGGTAGACTGAATCCCCAGAGGACAAAACGTCAAATAACAATAATTTTCAATTTAAATAATTTATTAAAATTATGTTTAACCACAATTTGGGTGAAAATTACGGATATTTTTCATATATGTCTTAAAAATCTAATCTTATTAATTGCAATCAAATATATCAGCTAAATATGATCAATGTCATTATGAAATTGGCCCCTTCATAGGCCCCGCCCCTTTTTGGACAGCTCAAATTACAGTTGAACCAACCTCGGTCATCTTCCTCCTCTCCTGTACTTGGATATGCTACGTGCTAGGCTAATCTACGTACGCTGTTTATGCTTAGAAAAGGAGAAACTCGATCATGCAGCTCTTAGATGAAGCCGTGTTTTAAGCTAAATGCTAACATCAGCAGCTTAACATGCCAGTATAATGTTTATCATGTTCATCCTCTTAGTTTAGCATGTTAAAATTTGCTAATTAGCACTAAACTCAAAGTAAAAGTACAAAATGAATCAAAAAAATAAGAGTTTTGAATGAATGGAAGTTATTATTAGTAGTTAATTTCGTGGCAGTTCATCCAATAGTTGCCAAGATATTTAACGCCTCTGCTAACGTGGCTAAAACTGGAAAGAAGCAGTAAAAGAAACACAATTTACATCCAAAAACTACAAAATAAAAGCACTCCAACATTCGAATGAGGACTTAATGTGTAGAAGTGTGACAGAAAGTTGACGTGCATCGTCTTTGCTGCAGAGATAAACGATAAAATCCCATTTTTGATCTTACAATAGTGTGAGTGTGGATTTATATCTGCTAACATTTCACATTCAGAGGCTCAACTGGTGGAAAGCTGAAAACACTGTACGTTCACTGTCTATTTACTCTCCATCACACACACGTATGTGCACAAAGGAAATGGCTCATCATGGTGTGTGCTCTTGTAATCATAATTACGGTCGTCTGGGCAACAGTTGGGCCTTTTTAGGATTAAACTGGCATTGTTCTCCACATGCTAATCCTCAGTAAACGCTGCAGATTACTCCATGATGGCTTTTTGTATTAAATCCAATGGTTATTCAAAGTGCGCTAAGCCTATTCCACTTTCATTAATGACCCATTGGCTTTTTTTTTTTATGAAAAATAAATGCTACCAGAAAATCATCACTCAGTTTAGTTCCTCAAATCCCACTATTTTATATTTTATAGGGCCAGAATGCACTTAGCTAATGCTTCCACTGTATCGGACAATGAGCTGTACTTTAATGCCAGATGTCATTTTTAGAAACAGAAGGTGGCATCTTTTTCTCAAGTGTCTCTGTTTACTCTGAATATAACACTGAGTAATGTGCGTCTACTTGTAAAATATAACATAAAATATGAGATAATTGGATATTACATTAGAAAAAGAACCAAACCTGAACTCCTGAAGCTTCATACAACAGAACAACCCTTGTAGCGTAATGCTAAGCTAAACATAAAAGGTAAAATTGGGTAGAAAATAAAGCTTTCTAGTCGTTAAGTTAAACCTAACTGCTGCTTCAACAACATTTATGTTTAAAATGTCAATCAGGTCCTAATTCTACACTGAAATTAATTAAATCTTTTGCTGATTTGGGTTGAAATTGAAATTATTTTAGCTTCTTTGTAACATGGAAACTAAACTCTCTCCCTGTTGGGAATTACTGGACAAAGTCCATCAAGCAAATTATGAAATTATTGTGTTAATAAGGATTGTTCTCTGTGTGCAGACGACAGGATGAAGTCATTGCCGGGCTTTCAGTAAAAACAAATTGCCATTTGGCTGTAAAATCCTCCCTTCTGCCGGCTTTTTTCAGTCAAATTAACAAACTGTCGTTTCCTGGCTGTGAAATCTGGTCGGAGAAAACATTCGATCGTCCCGCTTTCAGTGAGGATTATGATTCTCCAACATGGAACAAACAGCTGCTGTCTGTGATGGGTCTGTCAGGTTTTTGATGACGTGTCACGCGTTTTGTGGACATATCTGTGTATTGGATGCATTTTTGGATAAGTGAGCTCCATCGTGCAGTCAAACTTAGTGGGGCATGTCAGTGTGCAATTTCACTGATGGATTCTGCAATCTCCACACTTCTCTGGGGCTCTGGCTTCATGAAAACATTAGCAATATGGTTTGTGTGGCCATTTAACTTAATTGCAGGGATGCTCAGCGGGTAAAGTGTGGCACTAACTCTGCGAGAGTTAAGGGGTCCCATTTCCTCTCCAGCCCAGTGTGAAGGGAAGTGCGGCTAAATGCTGCCAAGGTTTGAGTTTTGATCCCCAACGGAGCTGAATATGTAAAATAGTTACACTATAAGGAGAAATGTGTACATTTTCTGCATTTTACTTTTATTGTTTCTCCTGTGAGATGATAAAACTCAACACGTAGATCCTCCTTCTTGCTGATTTTGCGTCATTAAGTAATCTGTGAGAGCCAGCCACAATCTTAATTAGTGGTTTGGACTTTTAGAGTTACATCCACTAGGAATGTAAAGATATATATCGAGAGACACAAATATGTGGACATCTTTTTCACTTCACAAAAGGAACTATAGATTTTTCAGGCTTCAGGCAGTTACGTTAGACTCTTTTATGCCCTTTTTTTACACTTAAGAGAATTTTTTCCCCGGATATTTAGTCTTTAAGGTTTCACTTTTTAACCCACAAAGTTTGCTGGGGTAAAACACACACTTGTAGTTCGCCAACTGGGCACAGACAACTACACATTTGAAGCCAACACACCAAAGCACATTATTTAAATCCATAAACAACAGCGCATCATATTTTATAACTCTTTAAGTGTAAAGTCTTAATCCGTAAAGTAACTAAAGCTGTCAGATTAATGTAAAGAAAGTGGCATGAAATGTTAAATACGCAAGTTACATTTGTGTGTAAACTGCAGTATTATTGCTGAATACCCACCAGACACCACTGGCTTTACTGGTGCAGTCAGGGGGTAAAGAGCCTTGCTCAAGGGCAGTTCAGTGGGGGTAATAACAAAGGAGGGGTAAGTGCAACTCTTTCCTTCTTTCCACACACATATATCCTGGTTCTCTGGGGGATAAAACCAGTGGTGTTTGAATCTACCAGACAGACAACATGCTTATCTGTTAGGATATTAACTGCGTTTTGAAAAAAAAATCTATTTTCATTCAGTTTTTTAACAAAATTACATTTGTTTCATCCTAAGCTATCACATTGAGAGATCAAAATATTAAACACACACATAAAAAATGAAAAAGGGCAGTTTCCTTTACTTCATATAATGTTGATTTGTTATACAGTGAAAGTCAGTGGGGGGATTCTCATACGAGCTTTAGTAAAATAAGAATGCATTTACGTAACTTGTCCTTCCCCAATGGTAAATAATGAGAACGAGAATGAAAACAGTGCATTTGAAAAACAAGAGAGAACAGATTTCATCAGAGACTGACTGAGGCCAGCTGATTTACAGCGGCTACGACCAGGACTCTGAATCTGGGGAGGACGAAGGACAAGGTCGAGTTCAGATTGGGGGACAGAAGAGGCATTAATAGGGAGTAGGAGTGAGTTCGTATAGAGTTAATTTGTAAGTAATTGTTATAGATAAGTTATAAATCGTGTTAAGTCTACGAATATTTTTTTTCTGAAGGTGGAAGTTGTGTTTTGAACCTCTTACTTGTAGTGCTTTTTACCAATGTAGATTTTTTTGGTGTGAGTTTTGGAGATATCAGCCATAGAGATTTACCTCATATAATATAATGGAACCAGATCATACTTAGCTTAAAGGTACTCAAAGCACCAAAAATAAACGAGAGAAATCATGACCCAGGTTACTCCACATAATCCACAAACCTTGTTGTGAGGAGTTTTATGTAAGAACTATTTTTTCTCTATCGAACCTCACCACGCTCTCTCCGTGGTGCCAGGTGGGCTAGCGAACGTTACGTCTAAGCCAGGGAGGACGGCCGTTAACGTTAACATCCTGCACTGTCACGAGCACGAGCCGCTCATCCGTGAGTAGTTTCTTCTACAAATTAAATCAATCCTTCTTCCACTAGCCGCGATGAGTGGAAGCCACATTTTATTGGTGACAGATAAAATTTAACCGCTCATAGCTTTTACCCCGAACTCGGTTGCATAAACAAAATTAAAAATAAAACAATGTTTCACCAACAACAGATACAGTCCACAATTAGAGACAAATGAAACCTAATATTTCAAACTGATAAAGTGACAGTAAAGCAGCAGGCGGGGGGTATTAAAGGTTGAAACGAGGCCATTGTCAGCAGTCAACAGCCTGCCATAGATTATTGCTGTCATTGTTATTATCTCTCATTGCAATTTCATTGCACATTACCATATGTTTCAGCCAATAATTTCATCACTCTTTTCCAAATAATGATCATCAGTCTGATGGTTTGAAAGCAGACATTAAAGCTTTGGCTGGCTTTGTTGCTGGAGTTTGATTTGATGAGTTGCTGCACTGAACTAAATTTAGACTTAGAAAAGCTTTGTAGTCTGTTCTCACTGCGCGGGAAAGAAAATTATATTTGACATGGATCTGCAGTAAAAAATCCCTAACGGTGAAGTGCAACAATTAAATTATAGATGATAAATAAGAGCTGTATGCAAAATGGTGCACACATGCAGATGTGGTTTGGAAAAAAGTTGAAGTTTAGATAACGTTGATAAAATAGTGAAGGTTTTGATTTTAGAGATAATTGACTTTTTTCTGGTTGTACCTCACAGTGGAAAACATTTACAGGTGGATGTGATTCTCTATGTGGTGGTTCAGCACAGAATTATACATTTTTTTATATTTTGTTCTGAATTCAGTTTAGTTTCAGTTAGTTTCTTGAGTGGGTTTCCCCTCTTCAGTTTAGTTTTGTTTAAACATTTTTAGTTTTAGTTTAGATTTCATTAAATTCTTGGATAGTTTTAGTGTTTTTGTTATAAAAATGAGGTTATTTGTCAGAATAAGCATTAACAACACAAACACACTGACTCACAGTCATGTAGACATCCAGTTTTAGTTAAAACATGCACCAATGCTTCCTGATGCTTGTTGTGTTGACATATTTGAACAAACTGAAGACATTTCTTGTAAATTTCTACTTCATTTTAGTTAGTTTTAGTGAACAGTTTTGTTTTAGTTAGTTTTCGTTTTATCTAAAGTGTAATTTTAAATTTTTTTTGTGACTTCCATCCTTCAGGAATCCTGAAAAAACACCTTCACATTAAATACATGTTTGTAAAAGGCAGGTTTAGTCTAATATTGATTATGAGTTATGGGCTAATTAACCATTTACACGACAATTGTAACAAAACATATTAACCTGCTTTGGGGATGCAATTAACAGATATTTGTGCTATTGATTATTGGATTAGTGGTTTTGTCTAAAAAAGGTTTATTTTATTTTATTGTAACAATCAGTGTGAACTTGTAGATTGCAACCAACTGAATACTGACCCCCGTTTTCAGTGTTTGGTTTGTCTGTTCTGGGCTACTATAGAAACATGACTGTTCAACATGGAGGAATCACTACCGCTGTACATAAAAACATTATTCTACAGTAATGAAAACACCAATTCTTATTTTTAGGCAATTATAAAATAATGAAAACAATAGGGCTGCCCACTAATGGTCGACTTAATCGTTTGAGTCTTAGCCAACACAGTTTTTATTAGTTGGATAGTTGTTTTCTCTTGTAACACACTGGGTCGCTTACCGGTGATATACGCATATGTTAACTGTACTAGCTGCTGCCACTGGTCCCATTAACTGTCTGTATCTGGACTTGGAGCTCAAAGAACAGGGAGTTTAAACACTACTAGTGTAGGAGCTGGAGGACCCAGCAGTTCTCAGCTTTGATAGAGGCCGGCTGAATTTCCAGCGGTTCCAACCAGGACTCTGACTCAGCGCCAGGAGAGGTATGAAACGGAGCAAGAGGAGCTTGTAGCCAGTTAATTAGTTAAGTTACTGTTAAATAATCCATCGTATCAGTAAGTCCATGAGTATTTGTTTTAATGAAGTTTGAAGTAGTTAATTCCGTGTTTTGAACAACCAGACTGTGTTGAAATAAATTAACTAAATCTTCAGTCTCCTTCAGATTCATTATCACTTTCTCAGCATATCCTCCACATGCCACAAAGGGTGTGTTCACAGATAGTTTCTTCGCTGTGAGCAGGATTTGAACCTGCAAGAGGAAAACCCATTGGATTTCAAGTCCCAATGCCTTAACCACTCAGCCATCACAGCTGCGCCCAGTAACTATACTGACAGTAATCACTGATCTGGTTATGACCAGAAACAAGTATATACAAACATATTTTCTGTGCCACAACAATCAGATTCTTCTGATCTCAAGCATCGACTCTTAAACAATGGTTGTTGTCTGCCTTGATTTGCTGTTAGACCTCATTCATTCCCACTTCTGTCAAGTCTCACTGCTTCTCTATCACAGCTGAATCAGCATATAAATTAAAGCTGCAAGCAGCGTTGGGCAGGACCACGCACTCCACGCAACTCGGGGCGTGCTGCGGCCGCGTCACGTGCCATCGTAACACGTGTGGACCACAACATGAAAATTTCACGTAAATCAGCTCAAAATCGCCACACACCGTTTACTTCCTGTTACCAGTAGGTGGCACGATCACAATGTCTGAATATTGTCATGTAGATGTGTTCAGGGTGAGGCTGTTATCAAACGTGTGAAGTTTCATTGAGATTGGATCATGTAGGTTGAAGTTATGAGGACGTGTTCAGGGTGGGACTGTACATTGAAGATATGAGTACTATCTGTTTGATGGCCAATCGGTGGAATTCGACACGTCGTCACGGGCACGCTGTTAAAGGTACAGTCACAAATAGCACAACTTTTGATAACCAATGTTTCTAGATTGCAGTGATCAAATTTGAAGTCAATCTGATAAAATCTGTAGGAGCAGTTAGTTAAAACCTTAAATGCCGGAAATGGCATCATAGTTTGACATTCAATTCAACCTGGCCAACTTTGAGGGCACGCCACGGACATGCCCTTTAACATACAGTCACAAATAGCACAACTTTGAATCAGCACCATTTTTTGACTGTACTGACAAATTTTGAAGTAGATCCGATAAATTCCCTAGGAGGAGTTCGTTTGCCGAAAGTGAAAATGAAAATCAAGATGGCTGACTTCCCGTGGGGTTTGGGGTATAGGTCCAAGAGGCTTTTTTGTACGTCCCGGCATGTTACACGTGCCTACCGAGTTTCGTACATATCGGTGAAACGTGTCACTGGGGCTGCTGTTTTTTTATCCTGTAGGGGGCGCTACACACTACAAACACAATTTTTGGTTTATGAGCTTCAGGCACCACTCTACACGGACCCTGTGAATTTCATATTCGTAACTATTACGGTCTCCGCACAGTGATTTACCATGCCACCAGAGCGCCATCCGGTGGCGTGATTTTTTTGTCCTTTTTAAGTGAGCCTCAGGTAGCCATGGGCAATCATCGTACCAAGTTTCATTTTAATCACACGTGCCGTTGCAGAGATATAAACTTCTTCATTTTAAAGAGCGCCACCTTGTGGCGATGACCTGAAATTGTGCATGATGCCTAAGAAAGACATGAGTAACTATGGACCCAAGTTTGGTGTCAATCGGACATACCAATGTGGAGAAATGGTCCACTTCCTTTTCTGACAAAAAATCCAGAGGAAGTGCTAATTTTATATCGTGCTGGGTTTTTTATATCTCATATAATTCTTTGAATTTCTTTTTTATTAGGACGGTCGCCACATGCTACATGAAAAATGTTGTGCGAATCGGACAAAGCGCATGGGAGGAACACGGAAAAGTTCTAGGCGGAAGTGAGCGGGGCTTACATGGGGAGATTCAGCTCCATTCACCGTGGATATGAGGTTTTTGAATTTGCGAGAAACTATGCAGAGGTTATAAGCCTAAACACATTTTTTATGATAGTAGCGCCACCTAGTGGCCAACCTGAAAGCGACACATAGAATATCCCCATTTTCACCATGCCTGACAACTTTGCCAAATAAAATTGAGTTTTCGTATATGTTCAGGGGGGCAAAAATGCAGTCAAAGGGGGCTAAAAATAATAGGTAAGAAGAAGGGACCTCCAGCGGTCGCTGGCTCGGTCCCTAATTATGTCACATGGGATGCAGACATAAGCAAGTAAGAAACGTGGTGTTAGGTGAACAAAATTACAGATTTCTCAGGGTTTGAACAATGTTGGAAATTACTTAGGTTAAGGTAGGCAAGGACCAAGGTCATGGTTAAAGCAATGAAAGCCATCACATTTGAAGAATTTCAGACTTTTGACTCCTAGCAATTCACCCCATCCGACATAAAACCGCACATAGACTGCTCAGATTGTAATTTTTCTACAAATAAAAGCTTTTGCTATTGGATTTACTCGTAATATTCAATAATCATGTAAAAATGTACATGTAGGGGCTTTATAAGTATTTTCCCCCCATTGTATCTGAATTGTGCGGCAGCGTTGTCCAAAACAAACATAATTCCTAGGAAGAATAGTCTGCTGTGTGTGCAGTGTGTTTGCAATTTGCAAGCAACTAGTTATTTTTATTCACTTTGGTCTGTTAATCCCAGTTGTGATTGTCTGTGTACTTGTGGGTGTATGGCATGTGTTTGTGTGAACACAATGTGCACATGTTTAGGTGTTAGGTGCTCACTTGAATGTGCTGTCAGCTATTTGTTTTCTCAACCCGCCCACACACCTACAGAGAGGTGATCAAAGCTCCAAGTGTGGCATTGTCAGAGCACATTTTTCTCAGAGATGAAAGATAAAAGGGTAAGAGGGAAGGTTTTGCTTTTTATGTTGAGTTTGTAAACTGTAGTCTACATTATCTCAGATCCTTTGTGAGCTGAGAAAAAGCAGTTTATTCAATGTTTCCTCTTCTGACAAGGAATTAGGTCATGCGGTGGCTCAGCTCCTCTTCACAGATCTTTCTTTACATCCCTTAGATTTACTCCAAGATGAAGGAGCGGGGTTTAAAGGAGGATCAATTGAAAATTTAGTCCACTTGGTAATCACACTTTGTGAGAGAGCCAGAAAGCACAATCAAATTAAATCTCAAGCAGTGTTCATTGAAAGAGACGATTACGAAACATCCATTCTCTATACCCAAAGGATATTCAGCATTTTATTAATTTTGACACGTACAGAAGATTGTAAATCTCGCATCTTTTGGCAGACTTAACCCTGGGCCAAAAACACTTGTTGCAAACATGATTCAGGTAAAATAGCTAATTTGCTGCATCATTTTATTGTGAATTCTGAAAATTTGTAGAAAAACAATGGCTTAACGCTAAACCTTTAACTGCAGAGTTTTGCCAGAGATACATCTCAAACCAAAGGACCATAATGAAAGGACTGTGGTTGCTAGTCCACTTGGCTGTGAAGTAACAGTCGTTAGAGTCACATGATTCAAAGTGTGAACGGGTCTGAAACTGCCTGGGATATCAGGATTGTTGGCATTGTAAATCGCTTCCTGTCATAGAGTCTTCTTTGTTTGTAACCTCTGAAGGTGCTGCAATGACAATTTCCAAGTTTGATTGGATCTTTTGTTTCCACCTTTAGCAAAGCTAAACCCGGGCCTATCAAACAACTATACTTACCATAACCACTTGGGCTTCCCAGCTCATACTTTTGAAGTGCAAGGTAGATATAGTCCTTTATTTTGATTTCATCAAAAATGTTCAATGCTTACAAGACAAAGCACTGACAACATGCCCATTGTTATTGGATTCGCTCTAATCTCTCAAATGTTTCAACTTTAACCTTTCCACACTGTGAGCAGGGTTTGAACCTGCACAGGCATACCTCATTGGATTGAAGTCCAACACCTTACAGAACACCACCACAGCTGTTGCAAACCTGTAAAAACGTGTGCATGAAAGTCACACAATATGGCCGTAGTAATTAAAAGTAGGCCTACTGAATGAACGCAATTTGCTGAGTTGTTACGGTCTGGCAGTTAGACAGTTGGGTTTCTAAGCTGTGATGGCCGAGTGGTTAAGGTGTTGGACTTGAAATCCAATGGGGTTTCCCCGCGCAGGTTCAAACCCTGCTCACAGCGTAGCAATATTTTGTCTTATCTTGATTTCTAAACAAGTCACAAAAAGCATTGACTTCATTCCTAACTGGAGCTGTTTCATGAAGTTCTTGATTTGAGCATGGTCACACATCTCCTCTCCAGAGCCTGCTGTGTAGTGAGAACAGCGGGGAACAGTACAGACAGTGTTTGTACACTTAATGCACTGAGGTTAGTCCCTCCTGACCAAGTATTACCTGGAGTCAAAGTCAATGACTTCCTGTACCTGCAGATCACAGAGTGGTGCATCTTGAAGATTGTTTCCTCAAAGTAACATCACTAGAACAGCTTTAGAGGACAGAGACCTGATATTTAACAGCCCACATTTCATTCTCTTATTTTGTGCTACTGAGGAGTTGGTTTTAATTTTTATTAGATTTTTATGTTGAACTCCTCTTGTTTTTATTTCTTTAAATAGTTTAGGTGGTCGGGGGACAGACACAGTCTCTATGGGGTTTTGGGTGGGTGACTGTTCTAAAGAAAGCGCAGAGGAGTGTGTAAGACAGCAGCTCTGCTTCCTGGTCCTAACTCTGGACTGTCAGGTTTTAGAGATAAACTTCGCCATATTTCTAGATAAGAGAGCCGCTCCATCCAAAGTGGGATGGATGCCGTCTCTCCTAATCAGACCAGGTTTTCCCCAAAAAGGCTTCCAGTTATCAATGAAGCCCACATCGTTTGCTGGACACCACCTCGACAGCCAGCGGTGGAATGACGACATGCGGCTATACATGTCATCACTGGTCACATTGGGGAGGGGTCCAGAGAAAACTACGGTGTCCGACATTGTCTTAGCATAGTTACACACCGACTCCACATTAATCTTAGTGACCTCCGATTGGCGTAAACGGGTGTCGTTACCGCCGACGTGGATAACAATCTTACTGTATTTACGTTTATCTTTAGCCAGCAGTTTTAAATTTGATTCAATGTCGCCCGCTCTGGCCCCAGGGATACATTTGACTATGGCCGCTGGCTTCGCTAACTTCACGTTTCTGACTATGGAGCTGCCAATAACCAGAGTTGGTTCCTCAGCGGGTGTATCGCTGAGAGGGGAAAATGTATTAGAAACGTGAAGCGGTTGGTGGTGACCTGTGGGCTTCGCCGTTCTAGTCTTCCTTCGCTCAGTCACCCAGCCTCCCTGTCTTCCCGGCTGCTCGGGAACTACCGGGGGAACTACAGAGCTAACAGAAGCTACCTTCGGGTCGGACCGCACCGGCTACCGGGGGCTGGCTAACTATAGCGGCTAAAGATATCTCCGTGGTGCGGTGCCGTTCCTCTAACTCACTAAGCCTCGCCTCCAGCGCAGTAAATAAACTACATTTAATACAGGTACCATTATCTTTAAAGGAGGCAGAGGAATAACTGAACATCTGACACACTGAGCAGGACAGAGGAGAGGGAGAGGGAGAAGCCATAGCTAACTGCTAATGCTAATGAAACTAGAGTGTATGAAAAACTTTGAAAGTAGTGAAAAGTCCCTAAAAGAGGGAGAAACTCCAAGTGTTTAAGTAGAACTAGTCTACGTTTAAATGTTAAGCGGGTAAATAACCGCTGTAACGAGTAAAACTAATTTTTTTTTAGCGTTCCCTAACAGAGCTACAACCCCAAAAAATAAACAAAGGAGAAGGAAAAAAACCGGAGATAAATAACTACCCTACCCCAAAAAAAAACCCTCCCTTTAAAAAAAAAAAAAAGGGGTGTTTTTTTTTTTTTTTTCTTAATTTTTCTTCATGTGAAGAACCCCACATCCACAGAGGTCATGGGATAAGGTGGAGCAGTTATTGGCTTTGGTGGATTAGGTAGATGAAACCAGTTTTAGGAACGGAAGGTTGTAAAGACACTGGGCAATCCATTCTCAGGTTGGGTGGCTGGCTCAATGACCCGATGACCAATATGAATTGTTTGGGGAGAATAAGCTCACCCAACAAGTTCTTGACTTAAGCAAGGAACTTGCATCTTTGAGTGTATTATATAAAAAACAAACATAAAGAAAGCCATCGCTGTGAGCAGGGTTCGAACCTGCGCGGGGAAACCCCATTGGATTTCAAGTCCAACGCCTTAACCACTCGGCCATCACAGCTCATTTACCACCCCTATTTCAACTGGAAAACGTGGAATCCTTCACACAGCGTTTGTTTAGTTGGTGGTCACTTTCATGGCCATAACATGTGACTATACGCTGCATTTTAGGTTTGGCAGCAGTGGCTCATTTTTCAATTTGGAGCTACTTTAGTCTTTCTTTTTGTAATACCTCAACTAGTCATAATCAGCACAGACCTGAGTTATTCTAAGACACATTTAAGTTGCAGAAACATTTAAAGGTTCCCTGTCCAGAGCCAGCTGTGTGGTGAGAACAGCGGGGAACCTGTTTCTGTAGACGGGATCCAACTGACTCAACACCTCAGTACAGACAGTGTTTATGCACTTACTGCACCTAGGGTAGTCCCTCCTGACCAAGTAGTACCTGGAGTCAAAGTCAATGACTTCCTGTAGCTTTGTGCAGATCCTAGAGTGGTCCATATTGGTTTTGCCCTGATGCCACTTCAGTGAAATACCCCACATCCACATCGGTGCCCACAGAGGTCATGGGATTAGGTGGTGCAGTTATTGGCTTTGGTGGAGTAGGTTGATGGAACAAGTTTTGGGAAAAATGTTGCCTCAGCTGTCCTGTGGGGTTGTAAAGACACTGGGCAATCCACTCTCGGTCGGCTAGCTTGATGACCCGCATGAATTGTTTAGAGAGAAAACTCACCCAACAAGTCTTGACAGTGAAAAAAAACAGTTGGGTGGTGGACAAAGTTGTTGTCGTGGTGGATGCCTACTTGGATGCATATGGTGAAGCAGCTCAACTGCATCTCTGACTTTTTTTCCACACTGCTCACAACATTCCTCGGCATGAAAGTGAGAACTGTTCGACATTAATGTCCTTGCTACAATGAGTGCACCTTATCTGGCCTGGAGTCTCACTGTTTGAGATGCTCTGAGCTGGCTGACTGCCTGCACTTCACCTGCTCTCTGTTAATTCCTAGGTCAGTCAATTGTTAGGATTTGATAGGGATTTATTTTGACAAAATAAGCCCCCCTAAAAAAATTTATTTGAGAGGGGGAAAAAAAAAAAAAAAAAAAAATAAAAAAAAAAAGTGGTAAAAAAAATAATTTTTTTTAAAAAAAAAAAAGAAAGAAAAAAAAAAAAAAAAAAAAAAAAAATTTTTTTATCTTTTGATTGAGATGCTGAACAGGTCAATTCATACAGGTATATCGGTGCTAAATTTACGCTGTGAGCAGGGTTTGAACCTGCGTGGGAAACCCCATTGGATTTCGAGTCCAACGCCTTAACCACTCGGCCATCACAGCTGTGATTGTCTGATGCCTGAGTTTCTGTCTTTCCAATAATGCTAAATATTGTTGACGCGAAAGTACTACAAGTACAAGTACAAGCTGGAAACTCATAATTACAATAATTCTAATATGACATGAATGCGTTGTATGAAAGGTTTGGGGCCAACGGCTATCAAACAAAGCATACTGTGAGAGATCTGTATAACTTGTCTCTGAGTAGAATTTGAACTATGCATGGAGGTCCCATTGGATTTCAAGTCCAACTTGTCCTTGACTTAAACAAGAAACCAACATCTTGCGCTGCATAATGTAAAGCCACACATTTTGGGTAGGTTGAGAGTTTTGTACAGATTGAGATATCACTGTGCGTAGAGCTTAAACCTATGAAGGTAGGTCACATTTGATTTTAAGTCTAACTCTTTAACCACTTGGCCATCAAACTGTAAATCCGTGCTTGTATTTTCTCTTCCACACCCTGACTTTTCATCTAAAAGCATTTGTTTACGAGGTATCCATTATCACGGCCATAACCTGTGACTTGTGACTTATGACTTATGCTCACACAGTATGGATCAATCCACCGGTCACAACATGCAGCTCAAGCCATTAATCAGACATTGTGAGCACCGCAAAAGACAATGTCAAACCACAAAGTCTTTCTTTAGCCCGTCAAATATTTTAACTTTAGTTCTTTCTTTTCCGATTGATTGACTTTATTCACTGTAAGAAAAATGTGTCTTCCAACCTATTGTAACGCTGTGAGCAGGGTTTGAACCTGGGCGGGGAAACCCCATTGGATTTCAAGTCCAACACCTTAACCACTCTGTACGCACTGTATGGATCAATTAACCCAACTCACAACATGAAACTTAGTTACTTTCCAGTAGCATAGCATTGAAACAGCTGAGTCTCTCAGAGATCCAAGCTGTTCAGGACTGATCAGACTGTGACCACCTCAAACAGGAAAGTCAATACTTCATGGAGTGTCTCAAGAAGTTTTAAAGACTATGTCATAGGCATTTTATCGCTGTGAGCAGGGTTCGAACCTGCGCGGGGAAACCCCATTGGATTTCGAGTCCAACGCCTTAACCTCTCGGCCATCACAGCTCCACAGCCCTGACACTGTTTTGATAGTCGATATGAATTGTTATGGCCATAACAGTTCAGTCTATACAGATGTGGAAAGACTTTGTATACACAAATATTATACTTCTTGTCCATGACTTGCTTCTCTGGCTGGATTTGAACCTGTGCAGGGAACTCCCATTGGATTGGACACCACAAACCAATGGGTGACGTCACGATAGGTTCACACTTGGTTTGTCCATGACTTCGGCAACTTGCATTTTTGACTGTCTAAAGTCAAAGACACATACTGCGGACTACCTATAGAGACAGGCATACGAATTAAGATATCGCTGCGAGCAGAACCTGCGCGGTGAAACCCCATTGGATTTCAAGTCCAACGCGTTAACCACTCGATTCTCTATTTTACCTGGCAGACACGGATTTCTACAGAGTTGTTTAGTAGGTGGTTGCTTTCATGGCGATAATATGTGACTGCAGATTGGTTTTACGGTTTCGTTTTTTTAACTTAGTGGTCTTTATCAATAACTAGTCATAATCAGACTTGATTTGATCGAAGACAAGAATCAGTTTTATAAATAGTGAATGCCCCATCACTGTGAGCAGAGTTTGAACCCCATTGGGTTTCGAGCCTAATGCCTTAACCTCTCGGCCAGCAAAGCTGTGGTGAGAGCTGAAACTTTCTTTTTTGCGTTCGTGGCGAAAGGGGTTTATATTGGATGTCTAACTGTGAAGAAGCCTTATAGACCTTTTGTTCTCCTCTGTCTCTACAGTTACTGTCAATTATTTATGTTTGGGCAATGGCATATTTAGAATCAAAATGCACAACAGTCTTATCGCTGTGCAATAGTTTTGTTTTCAAACTTTTTTTAATTAAAAGTTGGACAGGTTCCCAGTCTTAGTAGCACGATAAATCTTAACACCTACCTGGTGAGATGACATGGTCATGCTATGGCATCGTCCCTGAATCGTATAATAATCCATGTATCTAGATAGGTATTGGATTGAAGGGAGAGGTGCACACCCCTAATATCTACAGTTGCGATGTCAAAGGCAAGTAGAGAAAAGATGAGAGGCAGTTCTAGCTGACTGGTGGAGAGTCCCAGGCGTTTAACCTCTGAAGGATCGTTTACACCTTGAGGGGTTTTTGAGGTCACTGGTGGGTTGTTAGTCCACCTGGCTGTGAAGTGACAGCCGGCACTTGAGTCAAGGTGTGAATGGGTCTTAAACTTGGGAACGGATGTCAGAATATACCACGTATAAAGCTTTAAAAAAGCTTTCTGTATGTCACCAGACGAGTCCGGTAGCCTGGCCAATCTTTGCTATGCAGGGAATGTCTTTGTGGGATTTATAATTACTCTGTGTGGTAAATCCCTATGGGATGAGTCCTACATCTGAACCATCACTGTTACTTTGATTGGGAAGGCTTGAGTAGGGTAGGTCATGAGAGTCCTGTTTTAATAATAAAAATACCTTTTAGTGGGGTTTCTAAGCAACAAGACTGTACCAGAGAAGTCTTTGTGTTCAGGCTCATATAAACCCCAGGGAAGTAAATAATGTAATAAGCAAGGAAGGCCATGGAAATATTCTTAGATAAAAAAAATAATCATCAAAACATCTACTATTACAAATATCATTACTAATACGAAGGCAGTAGATAGAGAAATTATTCCAAAAAGTTTCCATATTTCTTTGCCCTTGAGGAAAGACAGTCCATATTACAAGTAAATGAAACCACTTGCCATTAATTACGCTTAGCAAATGAGATTATCCACAGCTGTCAGACCACACACACATCGGACAGGGAGCGGGTGCTTCTCGCCCCCCAGCCATGCCTAATTTCATTATTCTATTAAATAAGGTTCATTAACAGCGGCTGGATGGAGAAACTTCGCCTCTAAGGTTTGATAAACACAAGCACTGTGGAATATGAAGCGGTGCAAGCTTCCCCGTCCTCATCGCTCCTCAGCTCTTTTGTCTTTTTGTCTCTTGTCCAGTAAATTACAGTATTTTGGTTTCTGAGTGACTGCTCTGTGAAGTATTAATAACATTAATTAATGTTTGCACTTGCTGCTATAAGTGATGCCTTTACTGGATGTACAACATGAGGGGAAAGATGAAAGATAAATGCAGGTTGAAGATGGAAAAGTGTCATCTGATTAAATTTATCTCAAGTACAAGATGATTTTGCTACTGCTGGATGCTGTGATGGCTGATGCAGGAAATCCAATGGGGGCTCAGAGCGATGTACAACTGACCTGATA
The DNA here is from genome assembly GCF_905237075.1 of Dicentrarchus labrax. Taxonomy (NCBI): domain Eukaryota; kingdom Metazoa; phylum Chordata; class Actinopteri; family Moronidae; genus Dicentrarchus; species Dicentrarchus labrax. Next base: position 24,418,622 of record NW_026136701.1, read on the forward strand.
GAACGGAGAGTGATTGCTGTATACAAAGGACCTTTCAACGGTATTGGACTTAATACTTAATCATGGCTCATGGCTTTCGCATTGTGGAATCAACAGGTGATTGAGGGCTCTGTCGCGTCATTTATGAGCTCTTTATGCAAACTTTACAAGCACCTTAAACCCACTACTCATAGTACTGGGACATAAGATCTAACTACGCTAATGATACTTATTCTGTGAGAACATTATCATAGCCGGTAGAGGAACTTTTTTCAGTCACATGAGCCTCATCATGTACCTCATGTATCTTACGAGTCTCTCACTGAAGCAATACGACTAAATGAGGTCTACATATGTGTCCTGTGCAGAGGAAGGTCTTAACTGCAGCTTTTGATGAGCAGGAAGAGGTGGAGTTGGGTGACCTTTCAATCGATGGCATTGGCTGAGATTCAGTCATGATGCGAACGTACAGATGTGCTCTGGGTGATGTGATCTGTCTGTCTGCAATTTGTTCTGTGGCTACACACTCATATAGTGTGCAGCTGTGATGGCCGAGTGGTTAAGGCGTTGGACTTGAAATCCAATGGGGATTCCCCGCGCAGGTTCAAACCCTGCTCACAGCGTTTGGGTTCCTTATTGATTTACTTAAAGATCCCTTAGATGATCCCTCAGATTAAAACATGTAGAAAACATCCTCGTAGGCCCACAAAGAACTGTCAGCAGGTGAAAGTGAAAACGTCCTTTGAGTGTCGAACTCTGCACATACATCATTCTGCGCAGTGAGTGAAGATCAAACATCCATCTGTAGGAACAAGAGAAAAACTGACATTTTCGGGGAGAGGGACAGTGTTTATCACTACTGATATTGCATGGGAGCTCCACTGCTATCTGTGTTTTGGTTAAAGTTTCATACTGTTTGAGTCATTTCTATGTGTTTACACCAGATTATACATTCAGATACAGACCACATGTTATAACCAGTTGTAAATGCAGTCGTACTATAAAAGCATCGCTGCAAAAGTGAAGGAAAGTCACAAAAGAGGTGAATTGCTGTCACTTCTCAATCACGTCGCTAGAATACATATTTACACAATATGTATTTTTTTTCTTATATAGTAGTGAAAAGGACAAACTACCTGATAGAGAATGACACAGTAACCATCTGAAAGTATAGTCCGCTCTGATTGTTTTAAACAGAGAGACCTTTATATCACCTGTGTTGCAAAACAGCAGCTGCAGTTTAATCTCTAAATTGCTTCACAAATGCATTTTGTAGATTTGCTTCCGACGAGGATTACAGGTAGATTAAGCAAACCATTTGTCACGTTGCAACCTGGTTAACCTCTACTTAAACCAAGTGTACAGTCTAATACTGCAATTCACAAATGGGTGGGTTAATGAAGTGCTCCTTGAATGAGACGGAGTGTGTCTGCGAGTGGGAGTGAGGAACTGACAGAAAAGTGTGGGAAGGTGTGAGGGCTTCGCCGATATAACGCAAAGACAACACAGTTATTATCTTTTTCATCCCAAAATAAATGGCCCCATTAGCTGTGATGATGCAGGTCATTAAAACATCTCCAACCTCCACCTGCCGCTGCCTTCAGAAGCTCCAGACTCACATCATTACATTCACATCCCATCTCACAGCTCTCGCTCATATCAACCCACCACTTAATGGCATCACACGCCTAATATAACTGCAAGGTGCAAGGTTAATGCAGAATAGTTTAGTGTGCACTCTTCATTATTCTAATGACTTTCAGTTTGCATTGCAGTGCCCTCCAGAATCACCAGTCACCAGGGGTAAAAATGGGCCAAAACAGGCAGTAAAATCACCCACAGCGTGATCAAAAACATTTAGAAAAACATGCATTCATTATCTTATAGTCATCTTATTTGATACAAATATGTTGTTTTAAAAAACAAAAGCAATATCGCTGTTTTAAATTTTTTGAAAAAAAAAAAAAAATTAAATAAAAAAAAAAAAAATTTTTAATTAATTAAAATTTTAAAAAAAAAAAAAAAAAAAAAAAAAAAAAAAAAAAAAAAACTAAATAACATGAATTCTCAGACTGCTACAGAATGTGTACCGGTACCTACAGATAATTATGGCCTCAATGAATAATAGTGTCTCAATGTTGATCCATTATATGTTTTATTCGCGGCAGACATTAACATTAATATTTAATTCAACAGTAGATATCAAATATAATTGCAGCCTATTCTGTGTTTATGTTGTATGTGGTGTTATCTGCCATGCTGCTAAAAAGCTGTTAATGGTGGGGGCGGTAATGGGGATAATGGAGGGTGGGGGGGTGGTGTCTATTACAGTGGTGGAGCTGCGGGTGTTTCCTGAAGCCAAATCCTCAAATCAGAAAATGTGAGTTTGGGGGTTTTTCTTTATTTTTGTTTTATTAGGGAAAAATATAGCATCCTATCCTTTAAGGACACAGCGGTTCGAGTAAGGACAGACTAATGTCGGGCTCAGACGACAGGATATCACCCCAAATAGTGACCTGATTTAATGAGAATTGGACACAAAACGTGTGTTTTATCATTTGTGTTTCATAATGGAGGATAACCAATTCAACAAGTGTTTGATGCCTCACAAATCGATGAAATAAAAAGTAACATTACAGAAATATTTGGCCTCTCTGATGCTTTGGATATCACTATTTTGATTTGTCATGCAAGAGTTGAACCATAAACTTATTGGTTGGAGTCTGGTACCATGAATGTTTAATATTCAGGTTATTATTTCTGCAAAGGGAAAAATCTTTGTATGTTTCTTTATATGTGTATATTTATATGTTTTTGGTATAAAGTATCTGTTATTGTCCTGGTGGTTGTTTCCAGTCCTCGCCTCAGGGTAGATTGTCCACATGTAATCCTCCAAACTTTACATCGTAGCACTTTTCACAAAACAACAGCAGATTCATTGAATGTGTTTCCAAAGAAAACTGGTGGGAGATAAGAAAGGATGTGGGTAAAGATGAAAAACCACCAAATCTTGAGTAACATGGTTGTATGTGTGTGAAATATATATATTTGTTATTATCACACTGAGGACATCTGTTTTTTTTCAGACCACTCACCAAATCTGTTGAAATCTAATGAAAAACGGCCGCGTTTGATTCAAAAATGGTGTGACTGGGTTAATAAGACAAAGCTTCTCATTCTGTTTAAGCCCCTCGATGCTTCCTGTCTGAAAACCTCCGTCCTTATCACCGACACCTTTCAATTACCCCGGCTGCCTCTAAACCGCCTTTCTGTTTGTTTTCCACTCCGTCCATTTAGTGGGAAGTCTAATGGCCCTCCCAGCCACGCTAACTACGTTTGCACTATCGCCATAAATGTGTTTACCTCAGTCCATTTCATTACCTTTATGGTTGGGAGTGAATATAAAACTATGGCGTATGAGCATTTAGAACCACGACTGTAATTGGGCTCATTTCACCAATTTTTATGTTATATACAAGTTATACGGTAGCGACTGTATCTGTCCATTTGTGATGTATACGATATTGCGTAATGCTGTGGAGAAAAGGCTCAATAATCTGATGTATTTATACTGTTTTTCAGGACGGAGCAACATGTTATCAACCCTCATCGGTCCCATAAGACACTGGGATGCTGGAGCGTCATCAGCTGAGGATGCAGACAGTTCAAGTAAATCTTTTTCCTCCATGGACTCTGAAGATGTTGCTTTTTTATGCCAATAAAACTGAAATTATGCCATATTCTGCTAGTTTACCATCAGCATGAAACCACAGATGCCAAGTAACCACCAGACACTGCGTATTATGCCACAAATACTTGTACAATACTGGCGGTCGGAGAGCCTATAGCGGTCCTTTATGGACGTGGCTCCACGATCAAGTTAGCATTAATATTCAACGTCCAGTTAGACTTTCAAGATAAAGTTTGAGAGGTCAACGTTGTGAAACAGTGGCAGTTTGGTTAGGTTTAGGTACAATGTTTGTCTGTCAGTTGGTCAGTCCACCACTTTGGAGAAATATCTCAACAACTATCAGATGGATTGCAATCTTGTAGGCATTCATGGTCCTCAGATGATGAATTGGAGATTTCCTGACTTTTCCTCAAGTCCCACCGTGAGGTTTACATTTGTGACTCCACTTATTGTTTCATGAATTCGATCTTGTATGGCCGTTCATTTTCCTCTCAGTATGACTTATCTAGCACCAAGTTTCAGTCAGTGCAGTTACAGCTGTCTCCAGTAAGCCCATTTCTTAACAGTCATACAAATTAGAAACCTGGTTTCTGTGAGTGTCTATATAGGGGTTTCTGGGTAGATTTGAGAAATGACCAAAACTCAGGTTTACAGTAACCGTGTTCCCCAGTTAACGTTCTCTATCTATTGGCAGAAATGCAATATAATATCCATAGGTATGTTTTCATTGGTGTTTAATCATCTGGAAATAAGAATGATAGATTTTAATCTAATGAAGGTCCTTTTCTACAACATACTGGTCCTTTAAATGCATGTAAACACATTAAATTTGTCCAGTACTTTGGTTAATGACCAAATGCCTGCACAACTAATGACTTAAATTCTCATCAGCCTCAGCTATACTTTGTGTTAAGTGCTAATTAGCAAATGTTAACTTAACATCAACCTTTTTATTGTGAGATTGTTAGCATTTAGCTCAAAGCACCTCTGTTATCAAGTACAGTCTCAGAAGGCTGCTAATGTGGCTGTAGGCTCATCTCGTTACTTACATGTTATGTTTCTGCAGGTACTAGTAGTTTGGAGGTGAACGAGAATCAGGATGATAAAATCCAGATGGACTGTGACCTCCTACGAAAGTATCATCCATCAACTTTTTGCACAACTTTCCCCATCCACGGCCCGAGAGCTCTGAAGAGGAAGCAGCCGCTGTTGGATGGAAAAGATCGGCTGCTCTACCAAAGCCACTTGACTTGTAAAAGAGCTGCCTGGGCTGTCACTCAGAAGAACGCGCTGGTGCAGTTGAACGAGTTACGACCCGGTCTGCGATACGAGATCATGTCAAAGACTGGCCCGCTGCATGCTCCAGTGTTTTCTGTGGGTGTGGAGGTAAATGGTTTCCGCTTCGAGGGCCGAGGATCCACAAAAAAGCAGGCCAAGATGAGGGCCGCAGAACTCGCTCTGCGGTCATTCATCCAGTTCCCAAACGCCTCCCAGGCTCACGCCACCATGGGGAACCTCGCCAGCACTCCTACGGATTTTACAGCAGATAAACTGGACATCCCCGACGCATTCCTCAAAGAGTTTGAGCCATCGTTGCGTGAAAACTGCGATCTACTGCACTGCAACACAGCAAAAAACGAGGTTTTCTCCAGCATTTACAACCACAGAAGACTCGTCCGACTCACACTGGACTTGGTCTCCTCGACAAACCCAAAAAGACGAGCCCTTAGCACCTCGCTTCTAGAGCACCTCAGCCCAGTGGTGCTGCTCAATGAGCTGCGACCAGGACTCAGGTACATGTGCCTGACGGAGAGAGTTCATGGCAGGCCAGTGAGGAGTTTTGTTATGGTGGTTCGGGTGGAGGGGAGGGTGTTTGAAGGGTGTGGGCACAGTAAGAGGCTGGCCAAGGCCCAGGCAGCAGCAGCCGCCCTACAGTGTATTTACAACATAAGTCTGGGACCGGAGAGGAAGTTCACAGGCCTCCAGGGCAGCAGAGCCAAAAATCAGCTACCTCAGGTGAGTAGGTCAGTCCTCTGTTATCACCACACAGTGTATAGAGTTAAAGATGTCTGTTGTTTTAGCAAGAAGGCACACTGCATTTGGCATGAGTGGATTGTTAGTTGCTAGAGAGGCTTCACAGCAAGAAAGTTAATGGTTCAAAGGGAAAATATAGTTCAATAGGGTGAAAAAGGCCTTGGATTGGCACTGGACTTGGTACAGATGTTCATAGCTCTCAAAAAATTAGTTCTAATTATTTCATCTAGCTGCCAGTACTTCCTCACAGAGTGCTGATCGGTAGGGTACAATGAGCTGGATTTTGTGAGTCCAGCTGCCTCGCAAGGTTAAGAAAGTCCAGAGTTCGGAAGGAAAATATAGTTCAATATGGTGAAAGAGGCCCGTTATTCATAGACAGTGACTCCTACTAACTTTGGTGATCAGATGACTTTACATGAAGCGCCACCATCAGATCAAGATTTTAACATGTCCAACAACCTGCAACGCTAATAACATTCACCATCAGCCTCAGCTGTAGATTATAAAGGACAAAATTCTTGCACAAAAAAGTACATTTCATGATAAATACAGTCCATTTGAATAATTTTCTGTCTGCAAATTGAATTTCTTTCAAGTTCTGAAGAGTTAAAATAATAAAATAGCATCAAAAATACAGAAAAACCGTAAAACTAGACACCATAATATAATTACTGCACACATAAATTGCCACCTGACCCATTTGTAGACGAATGGTCAGCCACCTCAGATTCGATGTATCAGCAAACGCCCTTCACACATTAAAGACACATTTCCCACACAGAGACATTAGCGGTGACACGTCAGCTTCAAGCACTGAATTCGATCTTTATCTCTTTAGCTTTTTGCCAGTCTTCTAAATGGTCTGGATAAATGGGTCCGAGGTGCGCCGTGTGCCACCAAATGGAGTGTGCCGCACATCAGCATGACCATCATGTCCTGAGGCCATGAGAGCCGGATGGTGTCCTGTACGCTCGTCTGTAGCATCTAAACAACTTCATTATGTCTCAGAGCCTCCGAGAATTGTCCTCTACGTCTTTTGCTGTCGTGCTTTATGAATACAAGAAGATTTGTGTCCACGAGATCGGCTCCACGGAGCTGAAGGCGGCGACTGAACATGCAGAACCACACCGTCACCCAAAATGTGCAGAGGAATACGAAGCCTTAAAAAGAAACATGTATATACTTTATTAAACCCTGGGGGGGATTTGATGTGAGGATCCATAGACAGGGAGGATGCAGAGGGTACATTTTTGATGCATTTTGACGCTCTGAATTCGAACAAAAAGGTGATTTTTTTTTACCCCGCTTTAGGCCGACACACCAGAACTTAACAATTTGCAGAAGCTTCCCTCCCCCTCTTTGTCTAGAAGACCTTTTTTTTTCATGGCCTCCCCCAACTGATCATTTAGCATCATCTCCCCTTCAATATGAACTGTCTGTCAGGCGGCGTGACGCATTAATGAACATTATTACAGCACATTAGGGATGAAGGAGGAGCGGCAGCACACCAAGGAGATTGAGGTGGAGCGAGAAGGCGGTGTGAAGAGCATAATAATCTGACAGATAATTGTTTAACACACTCATTACACACGACCTTGTGCCACTGTCATCCAGAAAACGTTGAGCCAGAGAGTTTCGCTCCAAAGAAACACCTGCTCTTTACAAAATGAGACAGTTAAACACAGAGGTCATGTCCACATTTCTGGGAGTTTGGGGTGATTAATGACAATAAATGTTTGAATTCTACACATATTTTACACATGTTGGGTTTTTTAAAGCAGATACGTTCAGTGTAACATGTTATTTTTGACATTTTTGAGCTCCGCTTTGTCTTTTAACTTCCTGTCTGCACCGGAAATGTGAAATGCGTTGCATCCACATGAAATTTTACAAAAATGTAACCCTTTATCAAATCTAAAGTACAGTGTGAGGGATTGGGAAGGAAACTTTCTTCTACAGCAGACTGAGAAACATCAAATTTATATTTATTTAACAGCAATAATTAGATCAGTTTCCCCCACACAGCACCAGGATCAAGAGGGTCATGTAGCTGTTATATAGTCATGGTGACTGGTCAGAAGGTGTTGTAACATTGAGGAGGATCTATTGGCAGAAATGGACAATAATATTCATGTTTTCATTAGTGTGTTAGAATCTCTATATGTTTCAATCTGATCTGGTTTAATACTAGCCCAGAAGGAAGAAACCAAACACTGGCTGTAGATAAGGCTTTTTTACACTCTTCACAGCCCGTTCTCATTCCCAGGTCATCAAATACTGACACGAGCGGTGTTCAGTTGGTTGCATTTTCACCTCTAGATGCCGCAAAGTCCAACACACTGGATCTTTCACTGGAATAAATGCACAGAAATATGGTGGCATCAAAGGTGGTGACAGATACAGTCTGTATCCAAAAGATTACAGACACATTTAATGTTTATATAAGATAATCTACACGACTGGATACATTTACATACACTTGATACCATTAAGTCTCTACAAATACAGGTTATTTTTGTAGGTAACTTATAGAAAAATTACTTTTTGTCATATTTGCTGAAACTTTCACTATATCCTACATTTATATACTGTATATATATCAGATATATTGATTCCTCTGTGTTCTCCTGGTGCTCCTGATGGTATCTACAAGTGGATTCTTGTGTAAAAACAACCAATCAGAGCCGAGAAAGATGATTGATTGTTGAGTCTCATTTGTCCCAGGTCGTCAAATACCAGGGTTGGGAGGGTAATATGATACAGTTACTACTCACCTGTTGAAAAATGTAGTCCCTAACCCTAACCTATGAAAAGACAAGAAATATCAGTAAGATGACTTTTACATCTCCTATGAAATAACAGATGAAATAAAATGGGGAAGCTTTTCATTAAGTAAATTCAGGCAGTAGCTATATATATTTTCACAGCTAAAGGGTAGAATTTGCCCTATTTCTGCTTTAAAAACAAAAAGATGGTGAAATTTCCCCCCAGTAAAAGCATTACTTTCCACTAGAAGCCGTGATAATGAACTGGCAACTGTAACCAAGGTCAGTCCTCTGTTATCACCACACAGTGTATAGAGTTAAAGATGTCTGTTGTTTTAGCAAGAAGGCACACTGCATTTGGGACGAGTGGATTGTTAGTTGCTAGAGAGGCTTCACAGCAAGAAAGTTAATGGTTCAAAGGGAAAATATAGTTCAATAGGGTGAAAAAGGCCTTGGATTGGCAGTACACTTGGTACAGACGTTCATAGCTCTCAATAAATGAGTCCAAACTCCTAATAACATCTAATGCCGACATCAGATTTTAATTTGTCAAATACTTCTGTTTCTGAACAAATACCTGCAAAACGACCTGCTCTCATTTTCCTAATCCGACTGCGCCAAATGGTTTGTTAGACAGAACTATCTAGGATGTAATCGCTGGAAACAGTTTGGAAAAGGGCAGACACTTGACAGACGATCTGTCATCGTCTATCAAGAGCAGACTTCAGTCAATCAATGAACCATATAACGTAGTCAAACTCTAGGGGAGTAGGATTAACTTTTATAGTAGCGTGTACACTGCTAATAATCACGTAAATGGATTACAGTTGGTTGTTTTTGTTATGACAAACAGTAACATTAACTGATTTAAGATGCAGTCGACGTGTTAAAGTTACATGACGTTCCAGTAGAAATATAATTTGCTCTACTCATTAACCTCAAACTAGACAACAGTCACAAATCTCCTAAAATGATCTTCAACTTTTTACTCCTCGTGTAATTAAAGCTGCATAAAATCTGACATCCAAATCATTTTAATGAGTGCAGCAAGTTGTTTTAAACTTTAAAGACGATCAGTGGGAAGTCTAGTTTACCCAAATGTATTAAAGGGGAATTATTTGCAGCTACTGTGGCTGTCAAACATTTCATCTTCCTTCCTCCAAACTGAGCAAAAAGGGGATTGATGGAGTCAGATATTCAGCTGATATCGTTACGATTAACTCTCCTCACAGTTGTGTTGTTTCTTGGCATTTCGCTGAACTTTTGCAGCATCTAGCCGTTAACTGTAACTTTCGTGACGTCTGCCAAAAGAGTGACAGTCCTCCTAAAAATATAATTAGGACATATTTTGACAAGTGGGAGCGCGACACTTCTTCCTCCGCAGAGTTTTTCGAGTGAGATAAAAAGTTTCGGACATCATTGACAGACTGTCAGGAGGTCCGGGCGAATGTCACAGCTGTTGGTGAATCTCTGCACACTTTATGTTTGAAGGTTTCTGTGTGTCTTCAGTGGCTGTTGTCTGTGGGAAATAAGACAGCAGAAGTCACAATATCCTCAGGTTTAAATATAACCAACTCTAGCCAACTGTAGGAACATTAAAGAGTAATAGGGTTTATAGTAAATAGAGATTTTATATAAAAAGTAACTGTAAATATTGTGTTAAAATGGTTCTGATGAACTGTTCATTCACAGTTTTAGCACTTTGTTTCTGGTATTATGATATACATTTTTTTATATATGTTATGATGTTCTTCACAAGTATAGTTGTATTTTATTTTGAAGGACCAGTGTGTAGGAGTTTAGTGGCAGCGGTGAAGTTTCAGATTTGATGACCGGGGTATTGAGAACGGGCAAAATGTGCAAAAAAGCGTGTAGGTTGTCTGTTCTGGGCTATTGTAGAAACATGGTGGTTCAACATGGCGAAAAAAACGGAAACATTAACGAATCCTATATTCAGGTTATTACACACTAATAAAAACATACCTATAAATATTATGTCCTAAATGTTACACTGGACCTTTAAAGAATCAACATACAATGGCACAAAGTGAAGAAACCAGAACCAATAACATCTGAAATAAAAGAGAATTGTTGGTATTTCTTAGATAAAATGCACGAAAGAAAGAAATCTGTGAGCGTTCACTCACACTTTATGTGTATTTATAGGACTTTGTTCCTGGCTGGTAACACCCTGAACAATATTTATTATAACGGTAACAAGTAGTTTAATTTATTTTACAATTAATTTCAGAAACTTGCAACTGCAACAAGGAAGACGACCCAGAAAGAGCAAGTTGAAGTTTAAAGGTTGAAAATAGACGGGTAGATAAATCCGCCTTTGAGGGAGGATTTAATTTGATTTTAATGTAGAAGATAACATAAAGTGTGTTTAACTTTAACTTTAACTTTAACTAAATGCAGGATATTCCCTTTGGGATCAAAGATCAAGTTAAAGCGAGCCAGTGTGCAATCAGTTTTCATCTGCAAAGACGCTGCAGGAGGTGTAAGGGACGCATACTGCTCTGAAAACAACAGGAAATGTAGTTTGGCTGCTGATTTGGCCTCATATGAACAGCTGGAGCAGCAGCAGTGGCTGTTCACACGCAGTGCATGAAGGCTGTGGAGGTACTTAGCACAATTAGCTCCCCAATTAGGGTCAAAATCTTAACTGAGTCGGATCTGAACGCGTGTTGAGCTTCAGTGTGACTTCCTCATTCCTCTGATGTCCATAGAAAGAGGTGCTCCAGAACTTGCCCGTCATGTTTTTAAGTTTTCCAGTGAGAGTTGTCGGTACATCTGTGGGTCCACTGCCAACAGGAGCTGCTAATAGTTAATTCAGCATCATTTTAATGGTGCAAAATGGCAAAAACGTAAAAGAAATAATGGCAAAAAAAAAAGTTCTTGACAATACAGGACAGCATTTGCTCACAAACGGTGGTACACCTTTTTCACAGCAGTCGTTTTGACATGAAATAGTAGGGTAAAGTGTTACCAATGACACTAACAAAGGCTTCCTTCCATTGAGTGAGAGAAGTAATAAATACATCTCAGAATAAGCAGTAAACTTACACAGACGTCAAATAAAAGGAGGAAAGAAAAGACTTTTAAACGCCGTCTCTGTTTCTTCTGCAGTTCTTTGCGGAGTCGATCTTCCACCTGGTGAGAGAGAAATACGCAGCGCTGACGGACGGCTGTTTCTCTACCTCGCACGCCCGTCACAAGGTCCTGGCGGGGATCGTGATGACCAGAGGTGAGTGCTGGGGACGATGATGGAGGGTTACCAGGCGGCCAGGGTCTCGATGGATTTTGAATTTAATCAATACCTGTTATCTGATGGTGCTTTCATTGATGGGTTCTGTTTTTTGAAGGAGGAAGTTATTTAACATCCGGGCTCCAGGACTACATCTGGATGATATTTTAATGTTTGTAACTGGTTTCTGCTGCCTTCAAGTGCCCCAAAAATAAGTTAGGTTATTAAAAGTTTGCATAAAAACACACTTAGGCTGTGTTAGAAATCCCATACTACTGAATCAACGATTAAATATGTTCAGGCATATTAAGAGGGCACTAAAGGCTACTGTTTGTGGTTCAGGTTTGATTAAAAGAAGAATAATTAAGGTAAATATCACAGATGGAGTGGGCTGTATAAGCAGCGTCTGTATATTTTACTGAGGAGCAGAAGAGGAGGCTGCTGAACTGAAGAGGAGGAGGGTGGTGCTATCTTAGTGTTTGTCTCTGTAAGTTATCTTAGAAAGTTTACAGTGCTAACAGTAGCTAAAAATGTCTGTGAGGCTGTGGGGGGTTGATTAATGTGAGAGGACTGACTGGAGGGAAAGGCTTCCTAGCTAACCCCCGCTGGTTCTTCTGGAGCTTCTCAACTCCAAAAATGTGTGAGCACTTTCTCGACACAGTTGAATTCCTGATTAAAATATTCTCTGAAGTGAATTTTAGACCAGCTTCACGCTCTCCTCTTCCTCCTTGTTTCAGGTTTTTGGATGTGTAGAAGTTCCAGTCTTGTGTTTAAAACTTGTTTTGCACAAGTCAAGGAAAGAATTTATGACTCTAAGATCTATAATCTGACAAAGTGACGACATTAATAGACCTAAATACTGTGCAGTCTGATCCCGGTCTAACCAAAACTCGTCCTAAAATCCTATTTGTGCACAGTTGTGTTACAATACAACCTGTTTAAATCTGCATCTACAGCAGCAACAGATCTTCTACATTATCGCTTTAAAAAAACAGGGAGGCATCTCTCACATAAAAATGTATCACTGCAATTCAAACAAACAAGTCACCTCGCGTTACCCCTGCTCGGATCCAGAGCGGAGGCAGTCTTCTTTACCGTCCCGTGAATCTTTGATGAGGCCAGATTGCAGCTCCGCCGCCTGCGTTGATCTGAGCGATTGTTCACTCATACACTTTTCATTAGGTCGTCGCAGCCTGTTAACGTTACGGTTGTGACGGGACGCCGAGGCGGAGGAGAGTAAAGAGGAGATGTCTTGTTTTTTCCTGTTCTCAAAGTCACATCAGACGTCTTGTTTGAACTTGCATCATGTTGAATGTCTCGTTCCATCAGAGGCTCAATCGTTTTCTAAACACGCCACCAGAAACCTGTTAGCTGTGACAGAAGTCTTGTCTTTTTTTCCAGGGTTTGACCTCAGATCAGCCCAGGTTGTGTCTCTGGCCACCGGCACTAAGTGTCTGGACTCGGACAACGTGAGCGACTACGGCGGTACGCTCAGCGACTGCCACGCTGAGGTCGTCAGCCGGAGGGCGCTGGTTCGATTCCTGTACGCTCAGCTGGAGCTGCTGCTCTGGTACGACTTTTATGGTTTTGGTTTTTCTTCGCTGTCCAGTCTCGGCAGGAAATTTGCCTTCAGATTTGTTTTTAAAAGCTTTAATTGAAAGTACAAAGCTGCCATATATATATATATGCACCTATCTTGCTGTCCTTAAATCCAATAAAAAAAAAAAACCCTATTTGTCAATACTTTCCAACTTCCTGTTTGTGGCTCTTGGCTCGAAGACCATTGGTTCCTACTGGAGATGTAAATCTTGAAAAACACAAATATAACACTATACAATCACTTTTTAAAAAGGTTCAGCGATTTCCTAAAACAGCTGCTCTCACTGTAGTTTTTAGTTTTTATTCAAACAGGAGGAAATAGTGCATTTGCGTGGGGACTATTTCCAGTGGCGGATGAATCCACATTCGGTGCTCTAGTGAGTATTTGGTGCAGCAGGACGGGGTATTTGTTCATGGTGATGAAGGAACATGTCTCACAGCGCGACAGTGTGGCTCATTGATGTGTTTTAAATAGTTTTTAGAGCTCTGGGGCACAGAGGAAGAAGATCTATCAGGCTCTGATACACAGACAATACTTTAATTAGTAGATACATTAATTGTTAGTTTGGGTCTTTTCATCTAAATTTGTTGACAGAAAAAATTTACAATATCACCAAACTAATGACAAATAAGTCAATCTGGTCACTAAGGCTGTGTAGTGGCAAGAATATGGCGACAGGATACGTATCACGATACGATACCGAAAACCGTGCAATATATTATAATTCCTTTAATTTTAGGAAAAATATCATAGTTACACGCTTGTATTAAAGTCTTCATCCTGTAAGTCATCTGCCACCATATTAGTTATTTAAAAGGGTTTCTGTGTTTGTGTTGTGAAGGTGGGGCTCTCTCGGGAAAAGGTTATGTCAGGTATCAAAATTTAACAAGTTGTTGTCAATCAAATCTGATCAAATCACATCCGAGTCCTGATGAAGCAGGTTGTCAGAACATTTGACTGTTAAACTTAAATTCTAACATTATTTATTATTTATTGTTGCCATTTAGTTTATTTAACTAATATCACGGAGAACAAAATATGTTTTCTTTAATATTTTAATCCCAATACCTTTTAAAATAATCACAATGAACTTTATCTGCAAGGGTTGTTTAGCTTGTCAATAAATACAAACCGACAGATTACAATCTATGAAAATACGCAGTTTCCCAGGTGGATCAATAGTTTCTTTTACCAGAAGGTTGTTTTGTTGTCACTTTGTTTCAGTCTCATGTTGGACTTTTCTTTCCTCTCTAAAGTAAGTCATCAGACTGTGAGGAACAATCCATCTTCCTACCAAATAAAGGCGGTGGTGGTGGCATCTACCGGCTGCGGGAGGGCATCCTCTTCCACATGTACGTCAGCTCGTCGCCGTGTGGAGACGCTCGACTCAACTGCCCGTACGAGACCACAGCTGCATGTGAGACAAACATGTTCAGATGGTGATAACGATGACGTACTCTAGTGTCGTAAATATGATAAATATAGACCTGATCACTTTGTTGTAGATATATACTATAATATCTTTAATATCTGATCTGATCTTAGCCGCTGCTGCACAAACCCACTAACCTCAGACAGTTTCATTTATTTTTAAAGATAAAATCCACCATAAAACACTTTACTCTGTGAAAACATTAAATAATAAATACCTGAACCTGGCTTCATTAAGCAGCAACGTCTGTGTTTCCTCTCCCCGTTAGTGACTGAATAAAATGTCATCTACAGTATGTTCATATGTTTTCTGCTGCAGAAAGTAAGCGTCGATTTTTAGCTTCAGATTGTGTCCAAACAAGCATCCTTACTTCTCACCACGAATCCCTGAGCACC
The DNA here is from genome assembly GCF_905237075.1 of Dicentrarchus labrax. Taxonomy (NCBI): domain Eukaryota; kingdom Metazoa; phylum Chordata; class Actinopteri; family Moronidae; genus Dicentrarchus; species Dicentrarchus labrax. The sequence goes on from NW_026136701.1 coordinate 24,433,768, forward strand.
TGCGTAATGATTGATTTTACTTACTTATCCGTCCTTCTCTGCCTCTGACTGTCCAGTGTTTGTTGGTGTTGTTGGTTAAGGTTTAGACATGAGGAGTGAGACAGTTGGAAAAAATGTCAGGGTCAATCAGAGGCAGAGTAGAGGAGGAATACGGGTGGCGAAGGAGTAACGCCTGCGTAACCGCATCTGTGTAAACATGCAACTAGCTTAACGCTGAGAAAACGTCACTGGCAGCTTTTTTTTGGTCGACTTGAGGCACTGAGCAAAAGTTGAACTTATGGTGGCGCTAGATGAAAAGTCAGGGGATCACCAAAGTCTGCAAGATTCATCTTCTGGGGACCATCTGTGCAAGATTTCATCCATCTGTAGGAGCTGTGCATTGATTAGTGTTCCTCCGAGCTGACTGTGCTCGGATGACGTGGCTGTGTCATTTATTTTATTTTTCTGGACTTCCACTTAAAAACACACGTAAGAAAATAAACATCCTTGTTCTGCAACATATTGGTAAAGACTGTACACGTTTTAAACAATTAGTGGGGGACCGACTAACAGACCAAGACCCTGGACAGTCCAGCTGAGCAGTGGCAGCAGGGGAAGGGAGAGTATTAATTAGTTAGTATTTTTCTTTTTGCGTCAGATCCCAGCAGGCGGTTCCACTGTCACCTCAGGGTGAAGGTGGACGGAGGCGAGGGGACGCTGCCGATCACCGCACGAAGAGCCAACCAGAAGTGGGACGGCGTGGCGGCGGGCAAACCTCTCGTCACCATGTCCTGCACCGACAAAATGGCAAAGTGAGTTTCTAATCAGCCCGGGAAGGTGTGTCCTGATATTTAATATAATGTCTTTTAGGCATTTCAGTTGATGGAAATAATAAAATATTTTATACTGAAAGGTCCAGTGTGAAACATTCAGGAGGATCTATTGACAGTAATAGAATATGATAATTATAGATATGTTTTCATTAGTTTATAATCAGCTGAAGGTTTGTGTTTGTGTTCGCTGGAAGTTGCAAAGATTTTATCACCTCTGAAACAACAAAACCAGCCACAGTTTCACAGCTGCTTCAGTCTCTCGTCAGCCACCTCTCTTCTCTCCTTCCTTTCCACTTCTTTCTCACCCAGTTGGTCTATTTCAGGGACAGTGCAGATGGTTTTAATATCATGTTAACTCAGTTCAGGCAGTAGGGGTAACAGCTTGGTGCGGTCTAGAGAGTCAAACAGCGGTCAAACCTTAATGGGGCCCTGAGTGAAAATCTCCTCAGCTGAAAAGCTGTCAGAAAACTCTGCTCTCTTTTTTTTTTAAAAAACTTGTTTGTCTCAACAGGTGGAGCGTTGTGGGCCTCCAGGGGGCTCTCCTGTCTCACCTGGTTGAGCCGGTTTACCTGCACAGCCTGACAGTGGGGACGCTCAGCCACACGGGTCACCTGGGCCGGGCCGTGGCACGCCGCCTCGCGCCCGTCAAGCACCTGCCCTTCCCGTACCGACGACAGCAGCTGCTGCTCGGCTGTAGGTCCAAAGTGCAGCCCTGGATTGTTTTACACAACTAAAATATTAATCATCTTTAGCAATCAAAGACACTCAGTCTGGTTCGGGTTCAGGTGCATTTCTGGTTCATTGCAGATAAACAAAATAATTAGTTTGATAACAGAAAAATAACAAAAAAAAGCTTATATTAACTTAAAGATTATCACTTTAAAGGACCAGTGTGTAGGATTTAGTGGCATCTAGCGGTGCAGTCGCCGTTTGCAACTATTTGAACACTGCTCGCGTCTGTATTTGACAACCTGGGAATGAGAACGTGTGTGTAGGAGAGACTAAAGGTGTTTGGTTTGTCCATTCTGGGCTACTGTAGAAGTTGTAGTAGTGACAGAATATCCCCCCCTGTGCGGTTTCCTCTCCGTCTGCCCAGGTCTGAGCAGCAGCGATATCCGGCCGGCCGGGAAGGCGCCGAACGTCAGCGTGAACTGGAGCTGCGGCGACGGAGGCCTGGAGGAGATCAGCACCTGCACGGGAAGGAGGCAGGACTCAAGGACGCCGTCACGGCTCTGCAGGCGCTCCGTGTTCGCCCGCTGGCAGAGGCTGCGGCAGCAGGTGAGTCAGAGACGGGAGACAGATTATTAAAGCATCAGCACTGGGGGTTAACTTATTCACAATGTCACATAAAAGGGGAAGTACACCAATCAAAGATGAACAAATGAGTCGAACTGTCTTGGAGCTCAGTCTCAGACGTAAACCACCACAATAGTAATGGTGTTTTTAAAAGCAGGGTTTAATTTCCACTGTGAATTAAAATATGTATGCACAGAGTGTTGTGCTGGACCGAGTGATCTCTGTGTAAAAGTTTGATGACGGCAGGCAGGAGTCGTAATTATTTACAGAAGCAACTGGACTCATTGTAAAGAGAGAAGCTGCTCTGAATATCACATGGAGGGGGGAAGACACCAGTTTTAAAAATATTTTAAAACGTCGTGCACGGAGGGAAACGAAACGAATGAGGGGCAGAGAAACATCGAGTTACATAATGACACAGTATTTTAAGGACTCAATGACTTGAAAAAGAATTAAATGAAGTGAGGGGGAACGAGAGAGAATGACTACAAATTAAAGACAAAGAGAGACGGAAAGAAAAAGGAACAAAAAAAAATTGATATTCTGTAGATCAGTAGGAACAGATTTACTGCTTTCTGCTGCAAAATCCACCACAGTTTAATCGAGATATTAACATTAAATTAAGCAAACACATGTTAAATATCTCCTTAAAGCCCCTAAAAACCTGGTCTCCGCTATTTTTCTTTAATATTAAAGGCCCAGTGTTTAGGATTTAGTAGCATCTAGCGGCGTAGTTGCAGATCACAGCTCGTTGTACCCTTCCCCTACAGTAAAAAAAAAGCGAATGCCTCTATCTAGAGCCAGTGGACTCCATGGAAGGTGACCCACTACGTCTGTAGATATAAAAGCCTGCACAACAAATGTTGAATTACCTCATTAAGGATTTTTAAAATATCGCCTTCAATGAAAAATCCAGAATAAATTATTATAACATTTAATAACTACTATGATCTACAACACTTAAATGTCCATTCTCAGTGTTTGTGCACTGGAGGCTTCGAGTTTCCACATTAAATACACGTAAATACACGTTTTAACCTGAGATTTAAGGTGAGCACAGAGAAAGTATATTAATGTGGAAACAGCTTTCTCGTGTCTAGTCTGCACAGTGAAGCTTATAAACCCTGAAGTGAAGGTACAAGAAGTAAAATATGTTTATAAAACAGTAGAGGAAGAGGGAGTCTGGAGAGGTTTAATAGACCTTTCTCACTGCTGACAGCCTAACTCGTCAAACACAGGTGTGACCAATAGTGTCAGTTCCAGGTCCCGGCTGCTGAATTACCGGTGAGCTGTACAGGGAAAGTTAATGGTTAATGTTATTAGTCACACTTGTGCTTTTCCTGCATTGACAAGTCAAAATGTCTGCCAAGAAAAAGCATATTCCATGTGACAGGTGTCATTTTGAAAAGTACAACAGATGATTGACAAATGTCAACATGAACCCTTCTTAGAGACAACCATTTCAAATTGCCGCAAAATATCTTCTTAATTATCCACAAATCTGACTTTATTTGTGTATTTTAGTTGTTATATTATGACAGCGAATCATGTTTCTGTCTTTCTTTCTCAGTTGAACGGTGCAGAAGCCACTCCGGGGACATATTCTGGTTCCAAGATGACTGCCGGACGCTACCAAAGGGCGATGCAGCAGTTTATTAGCGCTCTGCAGGGTGGCGGGTTGGGAACGTGGCTCAGAAAACCCCCAGAACTGGGTCACTTCAGCGTCAGTGTGTGAAAAACTGTGTGTTAAAGTGTAACTAAACCCCAGAAATCCTGCTAAAAAATACATAATATTGCTGCCTTGTGGCCTACAGGCTGTTTGATGTGGGAGGTAAAGGTCAACCAGAGCAACAGACTCACTACCGCTCAGGGTAGCAGGAAAACAGCGGCTTTGATTGTCACTAGAAGCACATTCGTGGCTGTCTCTGTGTGCTACCTGTGTTGTAACATTAGCTTATCTAGCAGCTCAAAGAGGATGACTCTGTGGTGTCGGGCTACGGCTACGAAGCAGGCCGCAGTCTGCAGAGAGGCAACAGCCGTGTTTCAACCAGTAGAGGGCGGCCCGCGTGCATATTCAATATTTAGAATTAAAATGCTTTGCACTAAAATGTCAATATTTGGACCTGAATGAATCAACAATATCCCTAAATAGGAACATACAGAGGTTTTAAGTGGGGGGTTTAGTTACTCTTTAAAGGCTGAATATGAATTAGAGTGAAACTTTTTTGAAGATGTGGATGAGGCACAAAGAATAGAGGATTGAGAAGAAGGATGGGATTTTGGAGCGACACGGGACAGACGAGTAGATAATCAATTATGCAAATGAACAACAGCGCATACAGAAGAGTCAATTTAAGCAAACGCTGGAGTATACTTCTTAGTGTGTAACGTTGGCTTAAGTAGCTAGTAAGTAAACGCTGCTAAATTCAGCTCTGGACGCTAACGCTAGCTCACTGGAGTGACGTTGAGGATATTTTCTATAAGTTTGAGTAAGCAATGTACAATTATTTAGAGTAAAATTTAACTTGTTAATTGCAAAGAAACGAGTGCAGCTGGATATAAATGTTGCAGCCGCTTGATACTATAGATAAGATATCTACAAAAAGCCAATTAGATCCATAACGCAATCAATTCAGCTAATTAAGGTGAATTAATTACAATTTAAATGCATTGTATTTAGTTTTACATGTTAAAGAACGCACACATTTAAACACAGTTTTAAAAAAAGCTGATGAAGGCTTCATTTAAAATGATCAGCTGTGGCTACAAGCCTAGCCATGGGGCTAATGATGGAATAATTCTGCTCCCAGTTGAGAATAAAAGGAGATTCTCCACCTCGTTTTCTTTTATCAAACATGGCACGAACGCCACAGGAAACAGACGCACTCGATTTGATGTTGTTAATGTGACTGGAGGGAATTAGATACCCAAAGATAAAGCAGTTGGACGCATTCATCCCATTTTTATCTCATGTGTTTATGTTTTTATTTATATACTTATATACTCTTTACCCTCAACTGTCAAAATGTCGTCATTTATAAGGTCTAAAAACTCATATTGGTCCTCATAAACGCCACAGTACAACAGCAGATACACATATAAAACATGATTTTGTTGCTTAGGACAGTGGTTCCCAACCCCGGGGTCGGGTCTTCATTGTAAAGAAATACACAATAGGCCTATATCTCAATATTTCATTTATTTCTGTGAGGGAAACTAAATAAAATAGTTATTTTTAAGGTTATTATTTAAGATCTAAACTTTGAAGACCTGAACACAAACTGTATTTAAAAATAAAAACCATTAAGTTTGTATGATTGTTAAAAATTATTAAAAAAAAATACACATGTAGCTCAGGTGGTAGAGCCACTAATCAGAAGGTTGTCGGTTCGATCCCCGGCTCCTCCTGCTGCATGTCGAAGTGTCCTTGAGCAAGAAACTGAACCCTAGATTGCTCCTGATGTCTGCTGGTACCTCGCAATCAGTGTGTGAATGTGTGTGAACAGGTGAGTGAGACATGGAGTGTAAAAAGCCCTTTGAGTGGTTGGAAGAGGTGCTCTCTCTCTCTCTCTCTCTCTCTCTCTCTCTCTCTATATATATATATATATATATATATATGTATTAAATTTAATACAGACAGAGAATTCTATAAAAAGTTGCTAAAAATATCAGGAAAACTGATCTCTGATCAATATTCAGAGGGAATAATCTGCTAAAAATCACTCGTTTTACACAAACTTCCCGCAGTTACTGTGTTCACTGTTTGGGTTTAATGTTTAGTTTATCAGCTGTTCTCTACTGTTACTGTTATACATCATCTCAGTCAGTTTACTGGATGATGGAAAAAGGTTGGGAACCACTGGTTTAGGAGGACATTGAATAGACTTACCTCAACAATGTGAGTGTGTGAGAAGATTAATAACTCCTCTAATATTATTATTATAACACGTTATTATAAAACACGGCTGATGGCTGTGAAGCAAAATCAGTTTCATTTAACAACTTTCCTTCCTTGAAAATTTAAATATCATTCTTACTCATTTTTCTGTGTTTGTTTTGTCTAATTTTAGAAACATTTTCGTTCTGTGATGTGACTTTATGTTTTAATGACAGTAAAGTTTTTCACCCTCATGCATTTTGAACAGTGTTGTTGAGTACCAGAGTGTAAATGAGGCTCAGGCGTGAAGGTGCACGCTGCCACCTAGCGGGATATTGTGTGCATTACAAGATGTGGAGTCAAAAAGAAAAGTATAGTCGAGTGTTTCCTTTTTGTCCTCTAGATTTCACCTTTTTTATCCCTTAAAACAATTTATTTAATAATATCCTACAGTTTATTCTTGTGTTGTCTCTTTGGTGTTTATTTAAAGAAATGTTCTCTGGAGATGAGGAATGTAATAGAGTACTTCTACTGAATGCCACTGGTTTGAATGCTCTGTAAGCTTTTATTATTAGGTATGCAGAATGGATGTAGTCTATATTGGTCATGACTATTTTTATCACTGGGAATAAATTATCTTATTTGTGTTATTTGTGTTTGTGTCTGTGAAAATAGTCACTTCCAGGAGCGTAATAGCATCATTTTAAAGAGCAATGGGGATTTAAAAATGCACTACATCGATTGTCTGCACAGAAAGTGACTTTTTAAGACTTTTATAAGATCGTTAAGAATGAAAGGATATGAAGGAAAATCAGTGGTTGCATATTAAGTTTCATTTTGTAACTGTTACAGCTTATCAATACAAATGTTTCCACAAAAAAACTTTTACTTTATATAAGTGACTTTACGACAAACACAAAACCACTGTAACACTTAATTTTGACATATTAGTTCATATATTTTCCTTTTAGCATTCACCGATTATTATTAGCTTTGTTTTCATTATTTTGTATTGTTTTTCATTTTCTTTTAAAATTCAGTTCAGTTTTAGTTGAATTAATTACTTAATTACAAACACACTGACTCAGTCACGTAGATATCCAGGTCTCAAACATATAACCAACGCCTCCTCATGCTTGTGTTGACAAAGACTAAAACTAAAGACATTTATTGCGTTTTTATTTTATTTTGTCTTATAAGTACGTAACATCATTTCAGTTTAAGTTAATTAAAATATCTTGCTGTTTAACTGCTAAATGTTCCACTTTCTGGGAGCGTGTGGTGTACAGTCGACTGCATCTGAACAATAACACACAACCCAAAAAAACCACTCAACTAGAAACGGTTCAAACAGCACAGTTGGTTTATTTTGATTTCACAAGCAGACGCTTGTTCCTTATTATTACACAGCTATAATCCACAAAACTGCTGTCAAGTCGATCCAACAGGTTTTCATCTTTTATTTTTTTTTCTCTTTTCTTCTGAGAACTGAGCTGTGGCGTCTGTCGTTTTACATCAACCACACAAAACACTGTTAACACCAAAGGAGCCACAGTTTAACAAGGCTTTAAGACGGTGGATTTAAGATGGCAGACGCTCAGTGACGATGACGTGATCTGGTTTTAATGTGCGACTGACAACGTGAACAGTGTGGCTCCAACAACTCGGTTAAAACAGGTGAATTATCAACATCTGCAGCAGAGTGGCTCAGTGTTGGTACAAAATGCAAGTCAAGTGCAGTGAAAGGAAACAACATCGGATAAAACTCACACATTCACACACACACACACACACACAGCTTTTAAATTCTCTTCACACAAACTAAATGTTTTGTCAGTTAAACCAGGGACGACTTCAACGGTCTCTGGTCGCAAGTTGTTTTTTTAAAAATATCTCATTGCAGCTGGAGGAAATAAACGGGATCTTAAATGTTCCTACAGTAAAAAATATAAAACAATCACACCTGAAAACTAATATAAATAACTACTAGCAAAAGAACCTGATAATTCTAATAGTTTTAAACTTGTTTTTATAGGAAAGTTGAGTCTTTTGGACCAAGAAACAAAGACATTACATTCACCATCCCTGGTAAAAATGACAAAGTGAACTTGTGTGAGTGTAAAGCCTTCGACAGATGAACTAAAATCATCCATCATGAAGCAATAAAAATGGATTTATACAAAATAAAAACAAATGCAGGATCATCAAGTTATAAAGGCTAATAAAACTGCTGCAGTTGAAATACACTATACAGCCAAACCAACTACTTTCCTCATATATTACAATTTATATGATACAAATGTTATGGTTTTAAAGTGAGAGGAGGTTTTTAACACTTTACATTTGCCTTTTGACAAGTAATCACTTTAATTTAGTGAAAAATCTTCATTTATTTTATCTTGATGCTGTCAAAATTCGAATTAATTTCATCAAACATGGTATTTATCATAATAATAATCAATTTTCTATTGTTAGAAACACATTTCACTCGGCTAATACGCTGCAAAAAGGCAGCTGTAAAGTGTTCACACACATAGAAACTGTGGATATTCACGTTTCTACCCATCACCACGTCAATGTAGTTGCTCCAATGAACACTTTTAGTTACAAACCACCTCGACACGGCTAACAGCTAGACTCAGAAACAATCAGGTTGAAATAAACTGTGTGCTTGTTCATCGTGTTACCGCCGTTAACCTTTGAAGACACACACGTACGACAGTGGTACGACGGTTGTACAGCAGGCGAAACGTAGAGCCGCCTGGTAACCACAACATTAACCACTTATTTAGACGTCGATCTGTAATTCACCACACGGACAGACACACTAGACTTTGTTCTCGTGTTGTAGTGAAATCATGTCAACACACACACACACACACACACACACACACACACACATTACAGCCTCTCCCATTTACTTATATGCAGCTTTGGCAGACTATTTTAGTGGCAGTGGGAAAGCAAAGCAGGTGACAGCAGAGATTTTCACTAGTTTTAAAAGTACCGTAACAAAAAAATTCTCCACAACAGTGTTTCAACACTAATGACTAAAGGGCACTGCGATTGACTAAAGAAAGAGGTGGGGGTGTTTTTTTTTTTTTTACAATCATGTCAAGTATTAGTACAACAGCAGGGCGGCACATCACGGGGAAATGTTTCATTCAACATCAGTTGCTAAATATTTCAAAATTGACACCAGTTTTACATTTTTTTTTATCCATTATTTATTTTTTAATCTGCAAGAAAAAAAGCCCTCATGAGAACTCACTATCATACTTACTCATACTTTAAAGGACCAGTGTAAGATTTGTGTACGTTTTTCAAGCTTGTAGGAGAAACTACGGTGGCCGCAAAAGGTCCAATCTAGAGTGTTTGGTTCATTCTACGATAACAAAAACAATAATTCTTATTATCAGGTGATTATATACTGAATAAAAACATACCTGTGAATATTATCTGCCAATAGATCCTCCTAAATGTTACACACCGGACCTTTAAAGGACTCCACAGGTTCAGTTTGGTCCAATGGTTACTTTAATTATCACAGTGTTAATAGACACCGTATGTTAAAGCAGATTCATCTGTAGTTTTTCTGCGTTTTTTTAAATTAAAATTGATCTTAATGGACAAATGAGACAATACTCTTGAAAACTGGTTAGAATTAGTCTCACTTATTATTTAAAGTGCACAATTTTAAAATGTTCTATTTAATGAGTCGAGTCATTAAAAATGTAATTTAAATTTAACTCTCGTTATATACTTTCATTATTAAGAGACCAGTCGACCAAACTCCCTGAAGCCTCTTTTTGAAGCTAAACAAGACCCTTTTTACATTTTCCTGTTTGTGTCCACTGCTTCAGAGAAACTTGTTGCTCTTAAGAGACGAAAAAATCACCTTTCCTCCCTGCACACAGATCTTAACCCGTCCTTCCACTGCATGGTACGACTCGCCTCTACTCACTCTTTTGGTTTCTCCTGGTTAAACCTGGTACCTATCTTTTTAACAGTACCTCAGTGCTGTGACAGTGACGGTGAACTCGAGCAGTGCAGTGGAGAAAGAGAACAGTGAAGTTGTCGATCTGGCAGTAAATGTACAGTGTAGGTTACAGTGCGTCAACCAATAAAGGCCGCAGCTTCCCAAAGTGAAGCTCTGTGTGTTGTTTCCCAACTGCTGGAATAACGACGCTGTGATGATCTGCAGTGGAAAACGAAGTAGAGTCGAGTCGTACCGCGCAGTGGAAACACGGGATTAGAGGGTAAAACATTTATCAGCTTCTAACAATAAACTGTCAACAGGTCAAGGAGTTTACTTTTTTTTTGTCTACTAGACACACAGTGGCTGGTTCATGGCTTTACGGAAACAAAAACACAGTGAGATCCAGACGCCAACGCCGCGAGCAGAGTGACCAATCACATAAAAGTACAGATGTTCTGATCCCTTTTTTTTCTTTGTGTACCGGCCGATAATGAGAGCTGATACATACCACTAAACTTATATGATTGCTGTCATCTTTGTATGGCCTGGCTCAGGTTTAATCCTTTCTCAGAGTAGGACGGGTCATGAATTCACTATCCTGGGTCAACGGGACACTGTTAGGAAGTAGCAAGATTCGATCGGTTTGCAGACGAGCGTACGCGCCAATACCAAATATTTTAGACGGGGGAATTTCCGATAATGGTAACGGAACAACTCTACATAAAAGATCATGTGGGAGGTCACACAGGAGAGGAAGCTGACATATTGGGGCTGATGTGAGAGGAGTTTCAGTTTGTTTTTTAATTCATCATCGTACAGAAAGTGCACTTCTAAAAGTTTAGTGACGTTTTATTCTCTTAAGGGATATTAACTGGTCGACTGGAGAACTGGGAAGGTGTGACTGGGACTGCTCTAGACTGGTTTAAATCTTACCTAAGTGACAGAACCTCTGTATCAGTTGGGTAAGTCTCCTCTAGCTGCGCAAATATCCCCTGCGGTGTTCCTAAGGGTCTATTCTTGGCCCTTTACTGGATCAAGTCCAATATTTCTTTCTATTTTATGCTGACGATACACTATTTTCCACCAGACCCTCTCTCGCCTGTTACCTAACTCACAGCCTGTCTTGCAGCCTCAAGATCTTGGATGTCCAGAAACTTCTTAATGCTGAACAATGTCAAAACTGAGGTGATGGTGTTTCCCAGAGCTTCCTGCGAACCCATGAGGCCAGAAATCACTTGAGACATATCACCAAATCAGCTACGGGTCAAATTAGGAGTATTAGATAATTTCTTTCATTCAGCGATACAAAAACTCTCATTCATGCTTCTGTCTCCAGCAAAAGCTCCACAATAAAACTTCCATTGGGAATCAGACAAGCTTTTAGAACAAATTTTTTTATAAAATGGCTTTAAATTAGTTTATTTTTCTGCTTTATGCTTTTACTCATTTATTCGTAAGATTTTCATTCACTATTCACTTTATCAATGTTTCTATTTACTGCATTGAACTTATTCTAATTTGTAATTGCACCGTGTATTTTGAAGCACTTTGTAAACTTGTTTTGAAAAGTGCTATATAAATAAAGATTATCATCATTTTCATTATTAATATTATTATTATTAACATATCCAAACTGAAGAGAGGTCACAACCAGTGTCAATGCTGGGAGAAAACCCATCCGCACTAGAGAGAAGCCATACTCGTTCAAATTCAGTAGCTTGCACCTCATTTGACCAAAGCCCCCCCACTATCTATATCATGGTCGGCTTTTAACCAGAACACAAACATTTAAATCACTCAAAAGTTTGCAAAATGTGTTAAATAATTTAATCACAAATCAGATTAAAAATAACGCAGGATTTCTTCATTCCTGTAAAGATGAAAGTTTTGAGTGGTTGTTTAGTTTTCTTGTGTTTTAAGTCAGTAAAGGTACCTAAAGGAAGTCAAGATGAACCATTTAATACATCTTCACTTTGATTTATCTAGTAAGTTATAATTAACTTATGTTTTAACAGTGATTTATTTGTTGTGGAATTAACTAACATTTGAAAATGTAGATTGGAAATAGTAGTAAAAATGTCACATATAGTGTCTCTGAGTGACTGAATGTTCAGGTTCAGTCTGAAAGCCGCCCAGAATAGTGATATCACTACGACACTACTGTTTCCAACAACATACCAGCAGTACAAGCGTATCCACACTGGAGAGAAACCATTCTAGTCCTAACGAAGCACCACAGCCAGCACAGGAAGTGTTTTACTCATAGTTTCTTTTAGGTCAGCACAGAAGAGAAATCAGCCAATTTCAGTTCCTTTATCAGCCACCTTAGTTTTTACTACAGAATAGGACCATGAAAGCCCTTTGGGTTACGTGCCAAAGTATAGCTGTGCTTGGATATTTACAGAAACTGCAAAGGTAACAGCTATTGGTATTAATGCTCAGAAAAAGTGCATTACTGTATCACACACAGACTCCATATCGAGCTGTGACAAACAAGCAGTCCCTCCAGGGTTTCCTGGGCTTTTTTTGGGGATTGTTGCAGCCTCAAATGTCTGATTTCACTGCAGATTTTCTATATAATTGCAATTAGTTGTGATTTGTTTTTGTATAATTTGTTAAAAATTAAGGTTAAGTTGTTCCAGTGATTTTCAGGTAAGAACTCTCGAAATGCTCCAAGAAACCAAAAAGGCTTCATCAGGATTATGAGGGTAAATGTGAGACCTTGCGTCGTACGTCTGCATGGTCACAACTACAAACCAGGAAGCGAGTTTGGTGACAGATGACAGGAAACTACAATAATAGGTCAGCTTTTTGGGAAAAGTTGCGGTTATGGACAAAACTGCAACGGCGTGCAGAACTCACAGGGACTGGTTGAATTGTTGTGATCACATATTCCTGGAGGGACCGAATAAGACGAGAGCTTTGTTCCGAAATGTGATTTAAAAAAAAAAAAAAAAACTCCTACTCTGATAAAGTGATTGTAACAGTATTATGTGTATTACAGATGTGAAGCCAAAACATTTTGGAATCAAGGGAAAATCCACTTTTAAAAACAACAAGCTCACCAAAACTATCCAAACCCAATTTAGACACTGCATGTCTTGTCAAGTTATTTCCAGAAGCAGATTTTAGGGTCAGTTCCTCAGAGTAAGAGTGAGGGCTTCTTTCTCGAGTTGCCAATAACTCAGCATCAGACTGCCACCCTGGTCCAAACAATAATCTGCTGTTAGTGGCACAGATTATATTTCCTCTATTGTAGCTTTAAGCAGATATGTGCTCACTTATCTAACTTCAGTGTCAGCAAAATGCATTTTAGTTTTCAACCAAGACGACGAAGAAGAACCTCCCGTGTTACGTCTTTGTGCTTTTTTTCATCAGTGGTACTTTTTTTTTTTTTTTTGGATGGCGAGGAATCGCTTAAACCCCACCACACAAATGTGTTGTGTGTTTATTGGCGTGGTGAGTTAGACAGCGTGACAGGTTCAGGCAGCGAGCACAAGTCCTTTTTCTTTTCCTGCCCCTCAAGTCTGGGGGAGGACAGACCCGTCAAATACTGACCTCCTGTAGACTCAAAAGACGGCTGTTAAAAGTCAAAGTGATCTTATATCGGTTACAACAACATGTGACAAAGTGTTCACAGACAAAAAGAAGCATGAAACCCTTTTTTTAACGCCGTCTTTTAAGCCTGCAGGATGTGAGTGTTTGATGCTCCAGAGACAGACTTTTGGGTGGAGTTTCACTGTGAGGAGACAGCGGGAGGAGGTGGAGGTCATTTCTCCTGCAGCAGGGCGGGGATGTTGATGTTCCAGCCGATGGCCTGCCGGTCGAAGCCGCAGGTGAACAGGTTGCAGGAGGCGTTGTCTTCACACCAGGCGGAGCAGCACACCATACGCCGGTGACCCTGAAGCACGACAGACAACACAGCGACTGTTCAACACTGAGGACGGTGGACATGTTGCGTGACATAATGACAATATACAGACAGACTCACAAATACAATATCTTATGTGCTTTTATTTATAAGTATAATTCAAAATTATTCACTAGACCTGTTTGTCGGTTCAGGTTTTCATGTTTATGATTGTATTTTGTATTTTCAAGTAAAGCACATTGAGTTTCCATGTGATGAAGTGTGCTCTATAAATTAAACTGCCATTAAACTGAGGAGGACAATGATATTTAATACTCATATATATTAAATAAATAAGTTCCATAAGCATGTTGAATGTCCATGACCTATAAAAACATGATGAATAGCCATTTAAAATGTAATGTTTTGAGGATTTTATCACAATATCATATGTAAAGAGGTAAAACGTGAATAGTAAAATAATTTAATGTGTGGAAATAAATGAAAAAGTTGCATAAGAATTCAATTCAAGTTTTTAGTTTGGCCCATATTAACAGCAGTATTAATTAACGGTACATTTCTTCAACCAAACTACATCATAGCAGAGGTGGAGAACACCTGTAACTACTAACATCAATAACAATAAAGTATAAAATGATGTAGATATAAATCTCTACTGTATCAAGTAAAGGCTCAAATTAACCTGATGATCTCTGAAAACTGTGGATTGGTTCAATATATCCACAGTTCACACATTAGCAGACGTATCACCTTTTTGTCAGCTATTAAGGATCTCGACGTTAGAGCAATAACTCAGTGTCATAATGAGGGGAAATGTGCGTGTGTGGAAGCTGTGAGGGGTCAAATCAGAGGCACTCGCTACTCGAGCTGACCGACCTGTCTGTTGCTTCGTGGGAGCCGAGCCAGTCGCACCCCGGACATGTCGAACAGCCGGACCTGCCGATTGTCGTGAGGAAGGGCGATGATTCTCTGGTTCACCGACACGCTGATCCTGGACAGAACAACGGCGAATTTAATGATCATAATTAATCTGCTGCTGTTTAGATCATACATTATGATTATTATTAGATCTAAAATCATAAACAGTTTACTTCCCCTGTGTCACTACCTATTACACATGTATTGCTCAGTTTGTTTACAGCTCACGGACCTGTTGACGGCGGAGTCTGTGCGGATGGTTGCTATGGGCGACCTCATGTTCTTCAGGTCCCACACTTTGACGGTTCGATCGTCGCTCCCAGACACCACGTTGTCTCCCACCGTGAACACAGCAGACGTCACCGTGCTGCCAAAGACCAGAAAGATTCATACTGAAGATAAATGACGGAGGGCAACAACTGGAGTCTGGTTCTGTGGTCAATATGTTTTGTATCGTCGAGAATTAGTAAGTTTTTACCACATCTGTTTAAATAACACAGTTGTAGATGGCAGTATTTTTTATTTAACATTTATTTAGATGAATATTGTTTTATACAGTTGAATTTTCTCATGTGTAGCTGTTACAACTGTTTAATTGCCCCCCTATGGTGCAAATGAAATCAAATTATAGTCTATTTCAGTTTTGTTATGTAATGATAATGATGAATTAAATAAATAAATCAGAAAAACTGAAAACATAACATAAAACATAAAATTATTAATCAATAATCATCTTTATGAGCAAACAAATTTAAGGTTTTAAGAGGATAATGTGTGTGTGTGTGTGTGTGTGTGTGTGTGTGTGTGTGTGTGTGTGTGTGTGTCAGACTGACTCTGTGTGTCCCTGGAACACGTTGACAGAGTGGATGGACGGGTCTCTGAAGTCCCACAGTCTGAAGGTGGTGTCTCTGGATGAGGTGACCACCAGACGCTGGGTGGGATGTGTGCAGCAGTGGGTCAGCTCCTGGTCATGGCCTGAACACACACACAAACACACACACACACACACAGACACACACACGCACATACATACATGTTTAAGCCCAAAGCTTTATAGTAAACACTCATTGAGAACATTGTAGTGTTATAATATTCTCTTCTTCCTACCAGTGAGTGAGTGGACCAGCTCTGAGGTCTCCACGTCATACAGGTTAGCGGCTCGGTCCCAAGAGGCCGTCACAACCTGTTTGCCTCCTACCAGCCAATCGGCAGCGATCACCACGCCCTGATGGCTGCGCAGAGTCGTGGTCGCCACGCGGATAGAAGGACAGTCGTTTGGACCCTCGATCTCGCCATCGGCCTCGTCTTTATCCGAGAAGTCCACGTCGTCTTCGCAGGGAGTCTGCTGCAGGCGGGGAAACAATCAAATTAAAAAGGTCCAAACAACTGTCCAACAAACAGGTCGTAGTTCTGTCGACGCTTACACTGATATCAGCAACAGGCTGTGGAGTAGGCAGCTGCACCATGTATCTCCAGATGTGAGCTGTCTGGTCTCCAGAGGCTGCGGAGGACAGAGACTATCAGAGTCAGGAGAGTGTGTGTGTGAAATGTTCGGGGGTCCACACATCCCCGAGTTGTTGTAGGAGGTAATTAGTAAAGAAGATCTACTGATGTAGGCTGCTACCACAGAGGATTTTAAAAAGGTGTTTGTTTTGGATCATTACCTGTTAGAGCCATCTGTTCAGTGGGGTGGAACTTGATGGAGTTAACTGCAGACAGAAAGATTTAAAACATCATATTAGACGCTGTTGATACAATACTTGTGCTGTAACCCTTCTTTTCCTAATAATGGTCATCATGTTGCCAAACCTAAGGGGTCAGTAACAGTATATAGAGTATGTTTATGTCTTTAAGGTGACTGTGTAGTGTTCAGTGGCATCTAGAGGTGAAGTTACAGATTACAACCAACTGAATACAGCGCAACCTTCAAAGCTTGTAGGAGAAACTGATCTACCTGATCCTTGATGGCCCAAATATTTGAGGAGGCACTTTCCCGTCTCAATGCTCCACAGCATCGCAGTGTGGTCTGTTCGGACACATTATGGACACAAACAAGGGAAAAACATTAGATTTACATTCAACAGTGATTTTATACTGAGTTTCTTAAGTTAAATAAAACATCTCAAAGACAAAACTCACTGTAGGAAGGATGAAAGTGAGTGAAATACCTGCAGACGCAGTACCGAGCACCACAGGTTGTGTCCTGGTGACGCTCAGGTCCCAGATGCCGTCTCTGTGGCCGACATACTCCTTCACCAGCTGGCACACGGCTCTGGACGTGGTTGCTTTGAAACTGGAGACGATCTGACGCCGACATAAAAAACTCACGTTAACACAGAGAGGAAATCACTGCCGCGTGCTGAACCTCACAGGGTTTCTACACATTTTACTTCTCAAAGTGGCCTCTTGTTTGTCTTTTTGTTGTTGGGTATCAAGACTGATTTGTTGATTTTAACATTTCCACTTCTTCCTAAAATCAAATTGATAAAATTGAAGACTGTAAATTGGCATTTTTGGGGAGTAAAGATGATTTTTTATCACCTTTTTTAGTTAAATTAGTGACTTTAAATGCTCAATACTAATGAAATTGCATCAAATCAATAAATCCGTAATCACTTATGTTCTATAAAGGATAGTGTGCCATTTATACCTTAAAGTTTTAGTTCAGATTTTTTGAAGTGGGGCTTGTATGAGGTGTTTATCCATAGTCAGTGTGCTACCAGTGTTACAGTAGATCAGTTCAGAGAAGAAGCTAAGCAACGTATTGCTGTGGACGGGCGCTGCAGCAAAATGTATCTTTGATCAATTTAAGTGTATTTAAGTTATATTTAGAATATTTTCACTGCTTTACCTTGCTGTCAGACCGCACTTACTCACTGGGAACTAAAGGGAATTATATCCATCTATGCTCTCTTCAAAGCCAACAGACTCAGTCTGTCGAGGCAGCGTTAGACCAGCAACTCCTGTGTTTAGTGTAGAAAAGTAACGCACACCAAAGGGTTGCACTGATCACTGGAAATAGTCTTGAGGCTTAAGAAGGCTGGAGGACTGAGACGTGAGTTAAATAATAGAGAAATATAGACATACACTTTTCTCCTACTCTTAAAATTACTGTTTCTGTCAAAGGAGTCTGGTGAAGAGCGATACAGCAGCTTAAATATCAGAAAGGGCTGTCTGATGGTAAAGCGCTGAAAATAAATGAAGGTTTTTGGGGGTGTGCTGACCGCCATCGACTGTAATACACCGACTATGGATAAGTACCTAATTTAACAACATTTCAAGGCCTGGAAATGATCCAGTTTTAATTGTTTAATTGAACAGAGCTGTGTAGGAACCCTGGTCTGATCGAGGGAGAAGCGGGTCAGCAGAACTGAGGAGCTGCTCAGCAGGGTCCTTGAAGTATGCAAGGGATAAGAAGCTTTGGTTGACAACAGCGTTATTCATATAAGTGCTGGGTTTTAAAGAGGTTTTACCAAATAAATAAATAAATAAATAAATAAACTTTATTGGTATTTGTCTTAAGCCTGTCTGAGCACATGCTAGGTGGGAGTTGTTGTATGTATACCCCCCCACATCTGATGCTGCTTGAAAACAAACACCATTAAAGTCAACCCAGATCTGGTATCAACATAAATGCAGACACATTAAGTATCAGTACTGTAAAGTGCATTTATCATACCAGGATTACTATAAATGCAAAAACCGCCAATGAAAAAGGAAAAAGAAATTAATCCAGAAGGGGACGAGAGGGGCAAAAAATAATAAGTCAGGGTGAGGCAGAAGAAATTGATCAGTATTATTATCAGTCGTATCAAAGGTTGTGGTCAAAGTGTTTACATTAAAGATGGGGATGATACAAACTGGACTCTTGGTTCGTTTTGGACACAGACCACTAAATAAGTTCCAACTGAAAGGAAGCAGGAAAGAACGGCGTCATTCATCTGAGAAATAAAGCTACACGTAGAAACAGAGCATCTCCCTCACATCTGTTAAAAAAAGATATCAAATAAATAAAAATAAATAAAAACTGATGCTGAAAGATATGATGAATAATACCATTGCTGAGCATTGTGGGAAGGAGTGGTTGCTGGTTGTTAGCAAGCAGCGCAGCAGTTCTATGCTATAGGAATATAAAACAGCGTAGTTTCTGTTTCATTTACATTCAATGTAACATGAATTTACTACGTTAAGTTACTCTGGATGATCTGATGAATCCAGAACTTCCATATATTATATATATTCTTATATATATTAAAGCAACAGGAACTGGAAGGTTTAAAAAGGAAACGCGAAGCAACGCAAAATAAGCTTAAAAGTAAACTGAGGAGTGAATCTAACGCACCGAGCGGTTAATGCTCTACAAGTTTGTAGCTTCAGTGTGCAGTCTGCCACAGCCACAGCAGGATTTCGCTCATTTTATACTCAATAAATTGAAATATCAAATCAATATATGTGAAAATAAACCTAGTTAATGAAGATAAACTGTTACATTGGCTGATAATAGCTTATTGCAGATATATATTGGTACTGTCTGGCATATACGTCGATCAATAAGTAACAAAAAGGAGAGAAATGCCAAAAATATGTTAATTTACAAACAGTCTTTATTACGTAGTTTGTCCACCAGTTTATTTTTAAAATGTAAAATGTTCTTCCGAGTTCATACTGTGTGTTAAAAAGATCCAACAGAATAAATATTGGTGTTATGTGTAGAGCTGCAACTGATAATTATTTCCACTATTGATTCATCTGCTGATTATTCTCACGATTAATCGTCAAAAAAAAGAAAATCATCACAATTTCCCAGAACCCAAAGTGAATTGCTGCTTTTGTCCCAAAGATTCTTCACTTATTATTATAAATGACAAAGAAAAGCAGCAAATCATCACATTTAAGAAACTGGAACCAGCAAATGTTTTAACATTTTTGTTTAAAATATGGCTAAAATGATTAATTGATTATCAAAATAGTTGGAAACGAATTGTCTTTCGACCGAACTAATTGATTAATCGGCTAATTGTTGCAGCTCTAGTCGCGTGTTTCTATTAAAAGAAATAAATATGGGCCAATATATCTTTATATGTTGTTTTAAACTGTCAAATATCCGTATTAGGATCCACAGTGGAGGCAGAAATGTGTACGAATTCAGAGTTTTCTTGTAATTTGAGAGAATTAATCCTTTAAAAGCCCCCACATCTGATGGATCTCCTTTAACAGGCTAATAAAGGTATCAAGGTGTCGGTGTTAATCTTAAAAACATTTAGAAAATAAAAGCAAAATCCGATATGGCCGAGCAGTTTTCAGCAGACCGCACACACTCTGCCTTCATTGAGCGATGATCTAAAGCAGCCAACAAATGCTCCTCCAACCTTGAGTACTTCACTCATCAAGGCACAAGAAGCATTTTGAGGTAACAGCTGCTTCATGTTAAAAGATGTCTCCGTAGTGTACCATTATGTGAATGCCGACAAAAAGTAGATAGATCAAAACCAAAAGAGGTGCAACAAAAAAAAAAAGCCTGTTAGTGAGATAATAAAGTCGTTTTTGTTGTTGTTGTTTTTTTTTTATCTCACACAGAAACTGATAGAAAAAAGCTCAAACTCCTACATTTGAATGACCATGTCTCTTGGGGAGGGAGTGTCGACCCCCTGGCTGGGCTGTTCATGCATATTGGCACACAAGGGGGAGAAATCAACAAGTTACCCATGAGTCTCCACCCCACAACTCCCAACTGGTTACGCTGAAGTTGCGGGATCCACCTACTCTGGCGTGGCAAGAGTTTGAACGCGGCTACGAGCAAAGAGGTGGAAAAAAGAGAGCAGTTCTTCTCTATTCAACATTCAAAAAGTAAAATAAAAAACATGTGATGGTACACTGACGAACTAGAAAACAGTGAAGCCAAATTACCAATTAAAGCTTTTTTTTTTCAGTCAATGGACAGTTTTCTCAAACCATCTTCAACAGTATAAAATATAAAAACACACACATATTAAAGCAGACTGCCACTTATAATACGTACAACAATGATTTACACATTTCTGGATAATAATTTAAAGAAAACAAACACATAAAACAATATTTACCTTGCTTGTGGAAGCCTTGTAGGTCGTCTTTAGTTTTTGTGACAGCTGGCTGGTGCTATGACTCGCTGCGGATTGTCAGAAAAGACAAAAATAAGCACAAAACAATATTAACAAACAGTTAAAAATAATATTCCACTTTCACTAGATACACGCTGTTAAGGATAGATGTAAACGTACATGAACCTGAAGCGAATGGAGAGTGAAATGTGTCTCACCTTTTGTTTTCAGGGCTCCTTTGGCTAAATCTGCCCCTTCGAAAGTCTGTCCTTCTGCAGCCAAACGGTCGTTGAGCGTTTCGATTTCTCTGCGTACTGAGAGTTAAACGTGGTCGTTAACAAGATAAAACCCACAATATATATATAATATATTTCACAAGCTTTGTAGTAATGTTAGCTTTGACTCTGGGCTTTATATTGGACCGGTGGTGGGTGTCACGACTCGATACTGTGGACAGAGAAGGCACTCATGTGCCCATAAACATGACATCTTTTGGGATTTTGGGAAATCCGACACGTATCCCTCCATAGAAACGCATTTTAATCAGTCAACAGGCAAGAGAGAAAACCTGGGAAGTTACATTACAATCCATTCACTAAACAGCAATAAATAATAAGTCATTTTTGGAGCCTTGTAGCATACTATCTACAGAAATACAGGACTTACATTCCAGGTTTTCTATGTAGAGGTTTTCAAACTCCCTCTCGATCTGACTGAACATGTCCATTAGATTGCTCCTCAGAGACAGAGGCAGTTTGGAGTCCTTTGGGGGAAAGAAAAGGAGAACATGAAACAAACGTGGGTTTATTACAGAGGAGATTGAGGTGTGTGTGTGTGTGTGTGTGTGAGAGGCTGTTTCAGTTCAAATACAGAGGACTAGCTGTAGTGTGTATGTAGAGCTGCAACTATCAACTATTTTCACTATCGATTCGTCTTCCAGTTGGTTTTTTGATTAATAAATAAATAGTTTTCTCTATAAAATGTCAAAAAACTGTGAGAAATACCCGAGGTGGTGGCTTCAAATTCATTGTTTTATCTGCCGACCTCTCAAAAACCCAAATAGATATTCTATTAAGTGACTTTAATGACAAAGCAAAGTTGGCTGGGGCGGAAAAAAGGCATACAGAAGGATGTGAATCTCCTGGCAGTGATATCAAATAATGGTCAGTCTGCTGAAAATAAAAGATTGTGAGCCCTTATTTTAGGCCATTAGACTGTTCTGTAACCTCAACATCAGGGGTTTCATCCAAGAAAGAGCAGATGCACAATAAGGCTTTAAAAAAAAACCACTTTTGGCATCACCAATACAAAGCAGAAGACTCTAAAAACCTTGAAGGAAATAAAGAGTGAACTCCTGTTTCAGAATCAGTAACAGGGTTGAAGAGCACCGGGGATGAGATGGTGTCTACAAACTTTAACCTCCTGGCTTTAAGATTAAAAAAAAATGTAACATTAATGTTCATAAATATTTCATGACCAGAGAAAAAGGACCAGTGTGCAGATTTAGTTCATCTAGTGGTGAGATTGCAGACTGCAACCAACTCGTCTCATCCTCCCCTTCCAAGCTTGTAGGAGAAACTATGGTGGCTCAGAAACTCGAGGCAGTGTTTCATTATTTCAAGTCATTCTAAGGTAACAAAAACACAATCTTATTATCTAATTCTTATTTTTAGGTGAATATACACAAATGAAAACATACCTATGAATATTATATTCCACTTCTGCCAATAGATCCTCCTAAATGTTACAAACAGGACCCTTTAAATGCTATTTTTACTAATTTAAACCCAAAATAAACACTAGATTCTGACGCTGAGTCACAACACATCGGAGTTATTACTGTAGTGAATTCTGCACTCGAGCCACAAACAGTCTTGTTGTGACTCTGCAGCAAAGACACAAAC
Organism: Dicentrarchus labrax; assembly: GCF_905237075.1. Classification (NCBI taxonomy): domain Eukaryota; kingdom Metazoa; phylum Chordata; class Actinopteri; family Moronidae; genus Dicentrarchus; species Dicentrarchus labrax. The sequence goes on from NW_026136701.1 coordinate 24,456,505, forward strand.
AGGAAGTGGACCATCTCTCTTCACAGTCCAATCATGATGAAACTGCTTTCTGTTGTACCTGAATGCCGTTAGTGTACTCTGCATAACGCACTCTTGCTTGGGCTGAATCGCTGCCCTGCAGCTACAGTATCTAAAGAAAATCAGTCAAGTGTGCTGTTAGCGTCCACTGGCTGATGTTGGCAGCTGAAAGGTTTGTGCCACGGTGCACACAATAACTGCATGGAAAAAAAGGGGGAAGGATGCAGAGTGTAGGGGGGGGAGGTACATTATGACATTCAGTGTGTGTGTTGCACAAGGCCTGGCATACATTGGCAGATTCTGTGAGGAAATCAAGCTCAAGGAACAAGTTATTTGGAGCATTTGCTTGTTGGATTTAGAGTAAGTAAGACAGTTTGACTCTCTAGCAATGTTCATTACACACGGCAAAGACATCCAATTCAACTACAGGACACAACACTGAGGAAAACTGCAGTCAGATCTGATGATAAAACCCATTATTCTTATTTATTTTGTGCATTATGACTATAGGACATGATTTTATTCTCCTCTACCTCCACTGTAGAGATTTGGGAAACACAGACTCTAGCAGACTCAGGAGCCCTGTGCAGTTTCGTGCACGCAGAAAGTCATCTACTAGAAATCTCTGTAGCTGTTGTAGTGAACTGCATGTAGGAGCAGATCTACTTCCTGTGACTCAACTGGCTTATCATTGTGACAAGACACGAAACACAGAGTTTTTTGAGGTGAATGAATGGGCAGTTATTGTGAATTAGCACATTTTTCCACCTCAACAAAGCGTGAACACTTTTAAAATTGTGGATGGAAACACAGTCGGAAGAAGGAATATAAACATGTAGAAATCTGGAAATGCAGCAAACAATTGCACAAATGTTCAAATTTACAGAGGCAGAGAAAACTTAAAATGCCGGTAAGTAAACTGTCCGATAAACAAGCTCATTGACAGTCACGTGATCTTGGGTTACAAGCATGGATGTAGAAAGAGAAGTGGATACAGCGGCGTTGGAGGCGGCGCTCTGTTCAATCCTGTGAAAGCTGCTCAGTGGCACAGAAATTACCCGGATGAATACATACTGTGCATCCTCTATGGGTCACCGTGGCACAGAGACTTATGCTGGCCGAGCCGGCTAACTTAAGCCGGTTTAACCCTCCATTAACTTGAATGGGGGATAAATACTTTTAATCTTATCGGACTGAATGGATCAAATTCTGATAGTGAAACAAGTCTTTTTTCGCAGCGGCTGTGATGAAAATATATCCAGCTGCTTCTTTCCCAATGTAACCTTAAAGGAAAAAGGGTTTTTTGGGCATCAAGTGACGGACGCCACTGCTGTAATTACACAGGTCGGCCACTGCGTCACACTACCTTGGAGAGTGTTTACAAGATTTATTTGTAACCAAACTGTACGAATGTTAACTCCACTTAAGTGTAGCAAAAGAAAACCTACTGTAGGTTTGCAAAGATCACAAATAAATTCCAAGGCACTCTCTTTTAAACGCCGTGCAGTGACAATAAATCTTTTAATAGTTTAAAAGAGAGTGCCTTTGAGTTTATTTGTGATTTTTGTGTCCTCAATTCAAACAAACCTCAAATTGAAGCACTCCTACCCAAATCTTTTATTCGTTTACTGCAGTTGAACCCTAAATGTTGCTGGAATATCTAGAATATCACACTTATTTTAAAGGGGAAAGGATTAAACCGATTCTAAATCACTTTCAGAACCACCACACGACACGTCCTCTAAATACTAAATCAAAACCTAAAACTACACCAAAACCTACACAAGTAAGGTCTAAAAAACTATTTGGGGGAGTCACACTAGACACCTGAAACTTACCTCCATTCTCATGAAGGATTCCAGATTATCAGAGGACTGGGATCAAAAGGGACCAGAGTGAAAAAACAAGAAGTCATGAGGAAGGGATTACACTGTTCGGTTCGGTTACAACTCGCCAAAATCCAGAAAAACTCAAGTGTACGTCGCGAGAACTTCCTCTAAAACATCGACAGAAATATTCATGATTAATAGCAGCTTTCTAAATATCTAGAAAAGTAAGAGTTAATCGTTTTATCCACAATATTAGGTACGTAGGACAAGTTACAGGACTTCTGCACAGCAAACATTTCACTGCAGGAGGAGTTCAGCCATCATTAATCTTATTATTTACACCTGTGTTTTTCCATCTGTGAGGAAAAAATGTCTATTTCTGTATGAAAATAACACCTCATTTATCAACAGGCGGCTGAGCGCTGGGAATAGAAACTGAGGTTTAATGTGCAAATACTCTTACTGCACAATACCCCTGGAATAATATACCTTAATGTTGATGTATATCAGGTGAGGTTCAGTGTTTTAACTGTGACGCAGACACAGAATTAATGGAAAAAGCTGTAATTTAACTGGTTGTTGAAGCTGTTACAGACAAACACACAGGTGTATTAATGAAAGCTATTTTACTTGCTGCTTCGCTGTCACTGTTATTCCACCTGTGTTTTTCCAGCTTTGAAAAGTCCCAATTTCTGCTGTGCAAACAAGTTTATTCTGCTTCCTTTCAAACTTTAATATTTTGTGATCTCAAGCCACAGTCCTGTTACTGTTTCTGCTAATTCAAGTTTAATTTTAACCATAAAAAGCTGAAACTTTCTTCCAGATGAGGGCACAAAAAAACCCCAAACACAACATTAAAAAACTTCAAATAAAAATATAAAGAGCATCAAAAAAAAACCCTGAATGCAATTAAGTTTATGAGTTTGAATCCAAATAAAGAACATGTGGTAAAGTTTATTAGAGATAATAATAAAACATACTGCTGACACTGAGACACGAGCTGAGTCCAACCTCTTATTCGGTGTTTAATTATGAACAAACAATTGAATTTCCATTAAAGAAAATAACAAAAATGTTCGTGTATGCCGTTGAAATCGGGAAAAAACAATCGCAATCGGTGCATCTCTAAAAAAAACCCCAAAAGATCTATATTTTTAAAAAGTACATTTAAAAGAAGCAATAAAAGGTGACTAACTGACTATGATATCATGTATCGAGGCTCAGGTGAGGACAACCTTAATCCTCTGTATTGTTTATCTTATAACAACAAAAAAAGGAGCATAAAACAGCCAGTTTCACACACGAATCTCAGTTTACTCCGAGTACTACAGTGTAACGTCTTCTGTGTAATCTAAAATACTCGAGTTTATCGGGTTTGGAGAAAAGAAACCACCTTCCCGGCCTGATGAATAACTAATACTGAGTATTAGTTTCTGTTTAAAACGCTGAAGTACTTTTTAATCAGCTCATTTAAAATGATAAATTACTAAACGAGACGAGCAGACCTCGTGGTTGATTTCCAGCCGAGAGGTCACCATAAAGAACTTTAAGTGTGATTCATGTCGTACGTATTTGCAGGTAAAATCTGAGAGTAAAGACACGATTGATCCTTTTTCTCTCGGTTTCTCTCGTCCAATAATTAACTCCAGTGTTTACCCAGCATCCCCGGAGTAATCCAGTTCTGTACTAGTGAGGCCCAGTATAAGAAAGTTGAAACCGATCCACCTGAGCGAAGCACAAATGCCTAAGCCTGTTACGAATCCGCCTGTTTGAACCACAGTTAAAATAACCTCGCAGCAATCATGGAGTAATAGCGGCAACGCTTAAGCCAGCAACAATATAAACCATTATGTGCCCTCTAAATGGGTGCATTAAAACCTAATTGGCTTAGGCTTACAACTAGAGTGCTTATGGGCGCTGACAGCAACAGCAGGTCAGCGAGCTAATGATGACAGACAGACAAGCGCTGACTGTTTAAATACTTTCTTTCTTTGTGGGGTTTTCTGTGTGTGAGTCGTCACCTGTCCCTCCAGCATGTCTCTCTGCAGGCCGGAGCGATCCTGCTCGGTGCTGTTGGTCCTGCGGATCGACAGGCTGTGAGACTTCCTCTTCTGCTTGGCCTGGCGGGCGGCGGCGCTGCTCCCGCTCTCCACCGGCATCCCTCCGTCCAAAACCCTGACGTTAACCACAGTCTGACAAGCACAAAATCATAAGAGAAAAGAGACGGTAACCGAAGGGTCGAGAGAACGACTCCTGGCTGAAATAAGCTGCTACGCTCAGTGGAAAGCGTGAGACGGCTGTGTGGCGTTTGGCAGCTTCAACGTGTTAACGTGTGAAATGACAAAGTGAACCAGTGTGAAACAAGAGTGTTGTTGAGCAGCCGGGTCCAAGAAACCCTCAGTGGGGCCCCCGAAGGTGAAACATGAGGGATTACTGCGACAGAAACTGAGAAGTGTGCAGCAATAACAACCTTTTAATAACCTTTTCTTCCCGTTTCCTGTAACAGAAAACGGACGGACAATATGGATTACTGAGGAGACCGTCTTCATCTTCTGCTAACAGCATCACTTCATCTAGTTAATGTTCATCGTATTGGACTGTATGTTAATGGAAGCTGCAACCGGCATCTTAAAGAGGCGTTTAAATAATTCAGCAAGGCTGCAACTGATTAATCTGTCAATTATATTTTCTATTAAAATGATTTTAATAGTCAATAAGACGTCCTTGGAAGCACGATTCAATTAATGTATTGTTTTTTTTAAATGTATGATTGATATAAAAACGTATAAAAGTAGTAAATCGTCATATTTAAAGAGGTGGAAACTGTAAATACCTCCAATCATTCTCATTTTCTCTGTTAAATCAATCAGAAAAATGTCTTTAAATATCTTGTTTTGTCCACAACCCAAACAACCATCACAGCGGACTAAAGAAAACCTGAATATTCACAGTTTTCTTACTAACAATTACTCATTGCAGCTCAAACTGGTTACCAAAATTATTTCATGATTGTATTTCAGGGAGAACTGAGACACTTGGTATTTTCCTGTGTGAGCAAATAAAGTTTGTTTATAGTTTATCACGACTCAAAACATGAAAAACAACTCCCACAATAGTGATTTTAAAAGCCTGTAGGTCTTCTTATTGTGATTCCCCACAAAGCCAGTCATTGTTATGGATGCTTATATCCCAGTAATGACACAAAAAAGGTCTCTGGAAACACACAAAACCAGCCTGTCAACCAATAAAACACAGTACAGCCTCTGTGCATCCATTAATGTATGAAATAAATAATATAAAAGGGGTATAAGTGGTTTGTTTGGTATCTGTCAGACAGCTCGGTTCCTCTTACTGGCAGCGAGCTAACATTATGTGGAGGGGAAAAACACGTAATAACAAGATAAATACATAGATATAATAATAAACACAATCCCGTGGCTGTAAGTGAGCGTTAACTCTAGTAAGTCTAGACAATGTTAGCCTCTCAACGCAGCTTTAAGCTACCGTTATCCTCCTCCTCCTCCTCCTCCTCCTCCTCCTCTCCAACATTAGCTGCTGCTAGCTAATCGGCTAACGGCGACACAGCCGTCCCGAAACAACGACCCCCCCAAACTTACCAGAAAAAAAGTCAAATACAAAGTTTTATTCCGGGGAAATTGTGGGTAAATGAAGTGTCGCCCCTTGTGTCATTTTTTTTCAGTGGGGGAGAAAAGTGGCGCAGGTTTCTTTCGTCCACAATCCGTGTTGACAGTTGACGAAGCTCCGCTACGTGAGGAGAAAAGATAACGAAGCCAATTCCGGCACGGGGTTTTTCACAATAAAAGCTTTGCGAGCTTCAAAACCCATACCCCATTCAAAATTTGTTAGGTTTCTTGTTTTCTTGTGTATTTACACACGCTAGCACCCAAAAAGATTAACTTTAAAATGTTTTTTTGTTAATGTATGATCTTCCTGTAAATTCGGCTTATTAAAAGCTAGTAAAAAGGATTAAAATTAGGAAAATATTCATAGGGTGGAAGAACTTGCAAACAATCACATAACAATATTTGCTTGGAAAAGACCCAAAATCAAGAGATTTTAACTCAAAAATATTACATTATTGCAGCACATTAGTAAAGCATTGAATAGAAATATCTAAAGGTGGCATTTAAGTCAAATACATGTCTCTTTCAGTGGAGTTAAGCCCATTGCAACAGATCATTAGTTTTTTTTAAACAAGTAATTTAATTGAATGTGTTAAATGTGAAAGCATTTGACACCGAACTGGGTTATTGTTATAGTAGATATTAAAATTAAAACTTTAATATTTTCTTTTGACCACTTGTACAACATGTTAAAGCCCATGAACCCCACACAGGGTTATTGTTTTTAGTAATTCTGGCTCATTAGATCTCTGCTCAGGTTGGAGCTTTGATGGGAATTTATTAAGTCACAAATCAATCTCCAAAAGCAAACACATTACAGTATACAAGCCCACACAGTCCTGAGATGAGGTCTAGTCAGCCAGATTAACTGAAACCACCTGTGCGGGTGTTCAGAGACTTGTATTGTACCACATCTGTATATTCGATAGTAGTGAACATTTGGGGGCATTGCTCCTGCAAAAGGGAAACTTTTGGATAGCAAACTGATTATAACCACAATTTCCAACTCAAAACAGGTTGAAGATGAAGTGAGAAGAAGACTTAAGCACACTATCCAGAGGAATATATAAAAGAAAGATGTAAAACAACCTGACAGACTGCAGTTTAGTTCCGGTGTATATTTATTTGGCTCCCTCGTTAATGAATATTACTCAAAGGGGACACTTTTACAGGTTGTATCAACATCACTTTATCCAAAGTAAACCCAGCATTGGCCACATGCAAGCTCACTCAACTTGTTTAACAACTGAATTATATTTAACACATCATTTGTTAATCAAGGTCTAAGTTTAAATATGGCAACTGCAGAAACAAAAGACATTAACCATCACACAACTGGTTCCCGAGTCTCTGCTTTTCCATATACAGTCGTTCCATATGTTTAAACTTTTGTGAGCAAACACTTGAGATCTGACGAATAAATGACACACTATTATTATAATTACTAATCATTTAAATGGGTTTTTTCCCCCCAGCAGCTTTACAGTTCTCTGAAGGACGACGCTCCAGGTCACAAAAATACTAAATAACCAGAGTTTCCTCGATACAAAAGGAAAGATGTTATTTTTTTACTGCTGTGGGAAAATGTGTAGAATGAAGACACAAACATTATATCCACACAGAAACTTGTGTGTCCAGAAACAGTCCAGAAAAAGCAGTTTTATCTGTAATCGTTGGTGCCCGACTTCCTCTTCCCGGCCAGCAGGTGTTTGGGTTTGAGGTCGAACACGTGTCGGTCCGCCTCTCCCTTCTTGCCCTGGCGGTTCATGTCTTTCTGGGAGTTCTTCATCATCTTCTTTGCCTTCTTTGCCATCTGAGGAACAAAACAACAGAACATTCAAAGGGTCTTGTTATTAAAGGAGTCCTGAATGTGCACGTCTGTGTACATATATCATTTTTATGAGCAAAAAACTTTGACTTGCTGTACAATGTCACTAGATTAATGGCACTAACTTTGAGTGCAAAGGAGAAAATTAACCAAAAATACCAGTAATAATTCATTTAAAAGGCAATTTTCCTTTAAAAAAATCAAGTTAATTCCTTTGTACAGTAACGACTGCAGAGAAACTTCAGTCTATCAGCCACAAAAAACACTGAAGCGGGTATATAAACTGCAGCATAGTTTAAAGTAAAGGCGGCCTTCACGTACCTTTGGATCCCGTATTCCAGACTGGTCTCGTGGTGGACGGGAGGCGCTCTGGCTGCGGGTTTTGGAGGTCGGAGGGGCCGAAGCTTCACGCTTGCGTTTCTTAGTGATGCTTCGGGACCGTCGGGCCTGTTGTGCGTAGTGACTCTGAAAGAACGAGAGGAAAATACTTATGACCAGTGCTTGTGTGTGTGTGTGTGCCTTCTGTAGTAGCAGGTGGAAGAGATTGTTTAATGGTTTAATGGTATTTGGCGAAGGACATAATTCTGTCATGTTTTAAGTTGAAATATGACGTCGACATTGGGAAAATCAAAAACTAAAAAATGTCCACCACAGGCCTGTTTTCCTTTCCGTATTGATCCAGGGACAAAGAGAGTTATAACAGAGAACTTTACTTGTTATAACTTATTTCTAAAAATCCTCAAAAAGTGCTAAAAACAAACAGCAGAATCTCAATGCACATTTACAGAGAGATTATTCTGTTTGCTTTCGGAAAAAAGCTGCAATATTTAACATTTTCACATACCATTATGAAACAGGTCACAGTTCATATGATATTATACAATTCATGTATCCTGTAGGTTCAGGTCTAAAAAAAGAAGAACTTACATCGTCCTTGTCATTCATGTCCAGACCGAGTTCACCCATCTCCTTCTCCAGCTTCTTTCTTTCAACCTGTACACATAAAAAAAAAAAAACACGGACAGTATAAGCCTGTGTTACAAAAAGATAAAGACATTGTTTTATAATACTAAAGCTCAATCACCATCGAGGTAAAAGGTTGAATGCAAATGGAGTCAGCTACTTCAACAAAAACAGATAAAATGGAGGCATTATGGGATACTTTGAGTAGGTGACACTCCAAACTTGAGAGGCTTTTCAAATTAAAATGCTGAGGATTGTATCACGTTATCTCTCTCAAGTCCAAAAGTTGTTTAAATTTAAAAGTAATTACTTTCATTAATGCTGAAGTTTGACACTCAAAGCATTTTATTTATTATGTTCAGATCTCTCTCTGCCTTCCCACACAGTCATAACGTAATACTTTAAGATAAACCTGAGAATACGTTCACTGTTTCTTTCGGTTTCCTGTTGTCACATGTATGTTCAAAACATACTGATATATTAGACCCTTATAGATACTAGAGTTAAAAAATAATCCAATATCACACAGAAACTAAGAATAAGCATCAATTTTTAAAACATTTAGTACATTTGTTTGTCACTTATCAGCTGATATACACACAGCCAGGGGTTGTAAAGTCTTTAAAGAGTAAAATTCAAGCACTTTTTAAGCACTTTCAAGCCCTTATTATCATCCAAATTGCAGAAATCATTGTATATTGTCACTTTATTTGTTTTAAGAACTGTTAATATTAACTTTGATTTATTGTTCTGATCATGATTATTGAATTTTGCTCATTTTCCAGAGTTGAAGGATGAACGGAGGAACTTTTTTAACGATGATCGCCAAGCGAACGCGTCAGGAGACAACAAACATATGATTTTATGTGACGTTTCGGTTCAAATATTAACAGTTTTTTTTGGTTCATTGACTGTTTGTGAGGATGAAACACAAGATTATGTTGAAAAATCCAGCATTTCCAGGCTCATTCCTAACCTTGAAAGCAATTAATCTTCTAAGATTTTCTACAAACCTTGTACAGACCAATACAGATACAGCAGTGATGATCTTAAATTGACCCCCCCCTCTCACCTTGGTGGTGGTCCTGGGCATGCGGGGCCCGTGCACGTCCTTGTCCTTTGACTGCACGATCAGCAGCTGCTTCTTCTCGCGGATCTGTTTGGCCAGAACGCGGATCTCCTGCATGTCCTCGTCCTCGCTCTCGTCGTCGGAGTCGTACTCCCCGGCTCGCTCCTTCAGCTCCTCCTCCTTCTCCAGGTCCTCCAGTTTCTGCGAGAGAGAGAGAGACAGAGACAGAGACAGAGAGACAGACAGACAGAGAGAGAGAGACAGAGAGAGAGAGGATCCACAGGATGTTTAGAAGACAGACGAATAAATGAAATCCTTTCTATTTTCTTTATTTCGCTCTTCTACCACGAGGAGCGCAGAGACTCACCTTCATGATGTCGGGATCAATGTAATCTGCAATGTTGTGGCCCTCCCACACCTCCGGGACCCTATCGTGCTTCTCTTCCTCGTTCATCAGATCCCAGTATTCTTTAAAAACAACAACAACATAATAAAATGATATCAGCACTGCAGATTTAAGTATTTACTTACTGGCTGCTTTATCATTTAAATGAAAACACTTCTTACTCTGTAGGTCCAGGATGTAGTCATCACCAAGCTCCACCTCCAGATCTCTCTCCTGTAAGGTGAACAACAGAATTATTATAAGGCCCCACAGAGAGTTGTTGGATATCTCCGGTGTCTCTGTGAGTTGAAGTAAACAACATAACATACCAGCCTGCGTTTGGGTGCGTCCACCTCCATCGCCCTCTTACGAATCAAAGCTCCTTCTGGGATGAACGGAGGCCTCTCCTGGAAAAGAAAGTTAATAATATTAGTGACTAAATATCTATATCTATATCTATCTATCTATATGTTTATTTATTTATTTAAGAACAAAATCTATTCAGCTTTGTACAATTATGTTTTCTACAATGTTTTTATTCTCTTTCTTCCTGTTTTTTATATTTATATACATTTTATTTCACATGCTTAACATAAAACGGATGTGTGCTCATAATTACAGATATATTTTAGATATATTAAAAATGTTAGCACATCAGCTGCTGACTCACTCTGCTGCTTCAACACTGACCAGCTACAGCAACCTCAAAGGGCCAAACTCAAAACTCCCAATGTAACCAACAATGATAGTTTACAGTCACCAGTAGATGGAGACATTGCATGCCAAGAGGGGACAGCAAATATATACAAATACAATGATGAGCAGAAGCAGGTAAAAGTAGCCCCGCTCTCCAGTGTCCCTACTATATTTACCTTGTCGTCTCTCTTTGCGGGCATTGCCAGGTGCAGCCGGTTGAGAACATCGTGGACCTTCTTGCCCTTCATCTTGTTCTCGACACGATCGGCGAGGAGTCGGTCGCAGGCCTGACATAAACACATAACCATGAGCCACAGCGTGCAAAATACACCACTTTGCTCCTCAGCACCTCCACCAGAGCTCAGCCTGAAGTTCGCTGCGTCTCACCTCAGTTTTAACCTGCATGACTCCCTCCTCGGTCAGCGTGCTGGTCTCAATCACTGGGATTCCCTCAGCAGTGAGATCTGCAAAGATTTTCTGACACCAGAAACGCAACAAAAGATGTGAAGTCAAGATGTTGGAAGAAACAGTTTAATATTTATCACTAAAAGTTCTCAGATATAATCCTAAAAATGAGATGATACAAGTTCTTTTCTTGTTCAGCCACCTGATTTCATGAGATGTTGAGAGGCTTTGAAGATATTTAATTTAAGTGTAAACTGTAAATCACCCACCTGGTTCTCCTCAGACAGCTCAGTGATCTTCTTCACATCACATTTGTTGGCCACAACGATGAGAGGCTGCGGGGAACGGGACATCGGAATTACTTCAATTACTCTCTCATCTAACGTATTACGCTGTCAAAACCAATGCTTCAATCTTTTATTTATCCTTTCCTCTAACTGAGACATTCAAATGGATTCAAATTAAATTCTGTGTTTGGTGTTTGGAGTCAGTATCTAGTTCTGAGAGCAGAGCTTGCACCTTCTGTGCCTCTGTGTTTACAATATGGCTGACAGGTGCTAGTGTGGCAAATCCTCCCCAAACAACACATTAAACTGAGAATAAAACAATAAAATCATTATGCATAATAAATCCCATGCAAGGAACAATCTGGTTTTGTTGCGGGCTCAATGATAGAAAATGGATCCCTTAAAGGTTGGGAACTACTGCCTTACATGATACGACTCGACTCGCTTTGGGTGCCTTTACTTTGTTTTCCACTGTAGTTTGTACTTTGAGCATAAGAGCAACACTAGTCCAGCAGTTAGGAAACAGCACACAGTCTACACTCTACATTTACTGCCAGACCGACAGCTTAAAAGCTCCAGTGTGGAGGAATCAGTGGCATCTAAACACACAACAATTCTATGTGGGTGATTATACACTAATGAAAACATACTTATGAATATTATTATATTACATTTGTGCCAACAGATCCTCTTAAATGTGTGTTAAAAGTGAATAAAACTGTGGTTGCTATTGATGGTAGCTTGGTTTGTGCAGGATCTTCAGTGTCACATGACCAACCAGTTGCCTGTAGTCATTTTTAGTCAGCTTGTGCACTATAGACACTATACAGAGTTTTCACTTTGTTTCTGCTTGAAATGATCATAAACTTTGGACAGTTTTCTCTTCTCCCCTCCCGTTGTGTGACAGTATTCGTCACCTGTGCACATTGTGCTGTATATATAGTTATATTTAATAAACAAAGCCTCAATGCAAATTCTTTGTATTGATGATTTTTAGTAATCGAGTTACTCGAGTATCATTTCTGCCCTAATTGATACTAATTAATGTTCTGTTACATTCAAACAGAGTCAGGGAGCTGCTATTGTGCATGTTGGCTCAATGGAAAAGGCTCTGCTGCACTTAATGGAACTGAGACTTAATTAATTTCATTAGTGACACCGGCAGTTACTGAAGGTCTAGCCCCGAATCTGCTGCCATGAATCTTTAAACACCAAACTCTGGTAGCTTCTAACATTTTAGGAAGTGAGAACCAGATAAATTCTACCTAAAGCCAAAACCATTTATCAAGGGAAGCTTTTTCACAGCCAGGCCCTCCTCACTTTCTCCACCCAGATTTATTTTTCAGATCCCAAACCTTTGGGGCCCAAAGGCTGCCGCTGTGACATTACTGACGTCTGACCTTGTTGGCGAACAGGGGTCGGATGCTGTTGAAGAGCTCCAGCTGTTCCTGCAGGGTGTGACCGCACTGCTCGGATACGTCCATGACGTAAAGAACCGCCGCTCGCAGGTGAGCCAGAGCCGTGATGGCCTGCATCTCGATGGTGTTCCTCTCCTCCAGGGGGTGGTCCAGGATCCCGGGGGTGTCCACCACCTACACACACACACACACAGAGAGTTAACATATCTATTTTAAGACCTCTGATGTAGAGATAGCTTTAACTTTTAGAGCTAAAACTTTTAGGAAAAACATTGTGATCTGAGATTAAATCAGTAAAATTATAAATTTAGGTTTTGGACATCGGATACCGACAGCAAGTATTTTAACCTCATAGTCGCTGTTACATTTCAAATCCAACGTGCTCGAGTCGTGAGTGAGTCAACAAAACAATAATACGTCACTGTCGCTCCAATTCGTGTTCGTATGACACAAAGTTACTTCATCACAAACAAACATCCGAAGCGAGAGAGAACATGTATGTGAGGGAGACAATCGGTGATCATCTTACCTGCCAGCGGAGATATCTGTAGTCCATGTGACCCACAAACAGAGACTTAGTGGTGAAAGCATACGGCTGGACGTCGACGTCTGCTCTGGTCACCTGACAAGAAAGACCGTTTACAGTTACACCATGTTAACTGTAGAGTTTCCTCTCCGTGAACGAATGCTAAGGAAACATTAAAAACCATCTGGTACCCGGCTGTTAACAGAGAGTCGTTTACCTTGTTGATGAAACTGGACTTGCCGACGTTGGGGTAACCGCACAGGAGCAGGGTCCTGGTGTTGGGGTCAATGGACGGCAAACGGGACAGATGCTGACGCACTGTGGAAGAGAGACAACAGGGAGAGGAGTTATATTCTCACGTATTAAAAGACAGAACAGATTAAAGTATTAACCCATTAATGCCCGCAGTAACATTGCATACCAATTAAAGGTACTTACAGTTTCTGTAACACACTAAATATAGTCGTAGGCTCATGAAAAAGTACTTAAAAACTTAACCTCAGAAACAAAATAAAAGCTAAATTTAATAGACACATTTGACCAATTTGAAACGTTTATTATCTGTGAGAGTCTCTGTAACAGCGCGTCAGCCACAAGACATCCTCTCCTCTCCGTTACCTTGTTCCAGATACTCCAGACTCGACTTCTGACGCTTCAGGATGGTGCACATACGACCCAGAGCGGCTCTCTTCAGCTGTTTACACCGATACAGAGAGTCTCCATACTTCATCAGACGCACATAGTCTTTGGCAACACTGGGGGGGGTAAAAGAAAGATTGTTCTTTTAAGGTCTTTTCCACTTAAGAATGACTCTAAAACACCAACTCAGAGCTCTTTCCTGTCAGAGTTTAACATTAAGGATCATCAGAATAAGAACTGTGTATGTACCATGAACGGAAACAGAAACTTAATCAAAAATAAGCTTCAGTAAATGTTCAACCGCAGCAATAAGCAACAATATGAACAATTTAGAACAAACTTACTTATCGATCAGATTCTTGGCGATGTTTATCTGACCCAGGGCCAACTTGTAATGGTCTTTGTCATAGAGCACGTTCATCAGATCAGCGTAGAACGGATGGATGTCCTGAAGGGAAACGACACGTTAACACATTTTCACAACAGAGAGATTGAAAAGAGATTCAAAGTATACGAGCGTCTTCACTTACGTCGAGCTTGGGGAAGTCGGTGAGGATCTGTGAGAGGCGGTCATGGTAGTTCTGCTGGGTGAACTTCACCTTTCGCATATAAAAATGTCGGATGCGGTGGATCTGGTAATGCTTGTGAACCACTGTGGGCGTCTTCCTTTGGGTTTTGGATAAAGTGATGTCGATGAAATCCTGCAGAGAGGGGAACAATGCGCAGGTTAGGGTCGCAGTGAAGTGAACGGAGCATTTAGTAAGTATTATTCTATGATTAATATCACAGGAAAGCACATTAACGAGCCAGTTATTAGCTTTTTATTTTCAGAAAAAGCATCCTAAAAAAGGTTTCTCTCACTTTAAATGATTTATGTTTTTGCCCTTTACTGTCTTAGCCCACTGTGGCACAGCTATTCACAAAACCATGCCATTTCTTATATTTCCACCCTGAAAAATGTCATGACAACCGTTTTCATACAGAGTCGCACCAAACCTAATTTACAAATCTGTCAGTTTAATATACAATTGTTTGCTAGCAAAGACAAACACCTAATAACAGCGTTTCCTACTACGTCCATG
>NW_026136701.1:24476293-24527620 GCF_905237075.1 Dicentrarchus labrax
TACATTATTATTATCATATTATTATCATATTATTATTATTATATTATATTATTATTATTAAATTATATTATTATTATATTATTATTATATTATTATTATATTATTATAATAATATTATTATCATATTATTATTATTATATTATTATATTTTTATTATTATATTATATTATTATTATTATATTATTATTATTATTATTAAATTATTATTATTATTATTATATTATTATTATTATTATTATTATTATTATATTATATTATATTATATTATATTATATATTATTATTATTATTATTATTATTATATTATATTATATTATATTATATTATTATTATTATATTATTATTATTATTATTAAATTATTATTATTATTATTATTATATTATTATTATTATTATTATTATTATTATTATATTATATTATATTATATTATATTATATATTATTATCATTATTATATTATTATTATTATTATTATTATTATTATTATATTATATTATATTATATTATTATTATATTATGTTGTGTTTTTAGAGCCCTATCAGCTGTACAATAAACGATCTTTGTCCGAAAGGGAAAGGAAACGGCGACTTATCCCCCCCCTCCCCTCCCTCCCCCCCCCTCCCTCCTCCCCCCCTCCTCCCCTCCTCCCCTCCCTCCCCCCTCCCTCCCTCCCCCTCCCTCCTCCCCCCCCCTCCTCCCCCCTCCTCTCTCTCATCTTTAGCTGTAACGAGTGTTTGATCGATCGGAAGCTTTGAGACGATCCACGCGCCGCTCCTCTGTTTCCCAGGCTGTCTTCGGTTCCCGCGGTTCCCGTTCCCGCCTCGCGGACAGACAGCCGTTGGCCGCCCTCTCTCACGCGAGCGACATTTGGTGATAAATCCCCTCGCGCCAGATCCACCGAAGCCACAAAGTTGATAGCTAGCCTAGCCACCTAGCTAACTCCCTAGCTAACTAGCTTGCAGTGCTGGTTCAGAGAGAGAGAGAGGGGGGGGGGGAGCCCGTATTTACACAGGTTTCCTGTTTGTGTTGTTCTGGGGAGGGGGGGGGTCGTTATATCCCGTCACTTCGCCCGTTCAGACGGTATTTAACGGGACATTTTGGAGCCGTACGCCGGTTGTTTTCCCGCTAGCGGTCTCGAGTTAGCCTGCCAGCTAACACCCTGCGTATTTATCCGAGTGAAGGCCTCGGTCCTCCGCCAGCTGCTGCCGCTGCCACCGGGGGGAGGGGGTTGCACCGCCGCGCAGTCACAGGTGAGTCCGCTCCTAACATGTTTAATTACATTTATTACATTTATTGTGTGTTAAAGTGGAGCTAACGCAGCGCAGTGTGGAGGTAGCTCGGCGGCTAACTGGATGTTAGCTCGGTTTAAAAGCGAGCTTTGGTTGGAGGAGGAGGGGGGGGGGGGTCGCCATCTTTCATTGGAGGCTGCTAACGGCTGCTACTTTCTAACCCCGGACTCAACTTTTAATTACAATTATAAAACAATCTGTGTTCACATATCAGCTGTAATCCAGCCCTGTGCTTCCTCCTCCTCCTCCTCCTCTTCCTCCTCCTCCTCCTCTTCCTCCTCCTCCTCCTCCTGTGTGTTTCCCGGTGATGGAGGAGTGTCGCCGGGCACTGGCCCCCTCTGGTGTGTGTGTGTGTGTGTCTGCATTGCGTCTCTGGTGGAAGTGGGTTGTTAAAGTTGATCCAGACTCACGTTCATGTGATGTGTGTGTGTGTTGTGTGTGTGTGTGTGTGTGTGTGTGTGTGTGTGTGTGTTGTGTGTGTGTGTGTGTTGTGTGTGTGTGTGTGTGTTGTGTGTGTGTGTGTGTGTGTGTGTGTGTGTGTGTGTTGTGTGTGTCTCCTCCGGTGGGGTTTGAACCTGAATCACCTCTTGTGATCATGTAGAGGAACTTCTGTTTTGTATGATTGTGATTTAATTTCTGCCTCACTCGTTTAACTCTTACACTGTGAATAACATCATGGTGCTTGTGGGGTTTGGTATTTAAAGAGGAGGAAGAGGAGGAGGAAGAGGAGCAGCTTGTGTTTTGGTTCAGGCCTCGTCTAGACGTTGTGATTGACTCACTGCATCAGGAGAGGAAATGACATGTACTGTGACCGGGGTCAGGTCTTTTTATGGGATGATATCGGGTCAAACTGCGTCGCCAACGTCTGTCAGGAGTCTCGTGATCCCCCCCCCCTCGGCCCCTCGGCCCCCCATATATAAAGATACCAAGTTGTATTGTTCTGGAGAGGTAGATTGTGAAGAAGTGTTGACTCAAAGGGTTTTAAATTACAACGTGGTAGGCGTGTAATATATTGTTGCGTTCCCGGTTAAAGTCACAGATCTCTTAATTGTTGGTGTGTCGGGATCAAAAGAAAGAAAGAGTCTTGTTTTTAAGACGAGCAGTGTATGAAACTGTTGACTTGTAGCAGAAATGACGCAAAAACCACATTTACATTTATTTAGTGTGTCCCTTCAGCTTGGTATACATTTTTAATTTTTTTTAAAATTTGTTTTAAAACAACAACAAATGAAGTTAAATGTATATCTCAGTTGTCAAACAGGTTTTAAAATCCTACCGTTTTCAGAAGAAGACTTTATCACACAACAGCTGTTTTGATAGCTGGCTATAATTGATGAAGAGTTGTGTTTAGCCCCATTCATCCTAGGGCAACACACACACACACACACACACACACACACACACACACACACACACACAGCGGGTATGGGAATCAGTATGTGGATCAAAGGTCAACCAGCTTTACAGCCGGGCCATTCTTTTTCTGCTTTGTATGCAAACACAGCGAGGGCCCGTGTCAGAGACAGGCACCCAATTGTTGGGGCGGATTATCACTGCTTTACAAATGGCTCCAGTGAGGGGGGTGGGGGGTGGGGGGGGCAGAAAAAGGAGGTGTTTCCAGTGATGTTTGGACTCTGTGGGGTCCTCCTCCTCCTCCTCCTCCCTTTTCTTCCTCTCTGTGAATGTGTAACGTCGAGGTTGAGACGCAGTGGAAAGTGATTAACCGAGACTGAAACTCTGAAATAACGACGCTGAAAACTTCATCCGGAGCTGCAACGCTCGTTCGAAAAATAGGAGAATACAGAAATAAAAAACGCCACTGACGTCAGCGTGTCGGTCGATGGTCGGTTGCTGCCGAAGCAATTAACTGACTGACTGACAGAAAGTTAATGAAATTCAGTCAATGTGATTTCCAATTAAACCCGTTTTTCTTGCATCTGCACAGCCAACTTGTTGCCGGCTCCTCGCTACGGCTACAACTACATATTATGTTCTTGATTAATCGATCAGATACGAGCATCTGGTCCGATACTGCGCTCAGTTACTCGTAACTGTAATCAGAAAACTACTCCGATACCTCCCCTCAGCTAACCTCTCGTTAGTTGAGGCGGAAGAGGAGCGATGTCAGCAGTTTGGAGATATTTTAAGCAACTTTTACAACATTTTATAGTTTATAAGTAAAAACATGTTTTATTTTCATTAGATGTTCCTGTTACAAATTAAATGTTGTTGTAAAAGTTCATTAAAATATCTCCAAACTGCTGACGTCACTTCTCCTTAATACTACCTGCTCAGTTGTTAAAACTGTAATAATATTATTAATGACTTATAATAAGTATAAATGTACAATTATTCCCATTGCAAGCTTCCTGCCTCCAGTTGACATATTTAGATTCCTTGTTTTGTCTAACCAGCAATTCAAAAAGCTAAAAGTTACTCAAAATATTAGGAACAGTAATTATTCAAACTCTTTAAGCTGCAACCAGATCGTTTTTTTTGGCCTTTTTGCTTTAAAAAACCGACATAAATGATTAATTGATCATTAAAACTGGTGATGATTTTGTAAATCCCCCAAACAGTTGACTAATTGTTTCAACTCAACGTTTTACATCAATGTGATATCAAAGAGTAAATGATTAATTAATTGATTGAACAGAAAGTAAGCCATTATTTTCTTGCTTAATTGTTATTTTTGAATTTTACAACAAGATTTAACAAATCCTGGAGTTTGTTTTCTTGAATAATAACATGTGTAAATAGTCTCTTGGCTTTAAGAGAAGCTCCTTTACTGTAAACCAGTAAACAGTATCCTCAGGCGACAGGCAACGCAACATATTTGTGACGCATGGCGACACGAAGTCCAACTGAAAACGAGAGTTTAAACATATAAAAACGCGTTTG
Organism: Dicentrarchus labrax; assembly: GCF_905237075.1. NCBI lineage: Eukaryota > Metazoa > Chordata > Actinopteri > Moronidae > Dicentrarchus > Dicentrarchus labrax. Next base: position 24,480,483 of record NW_026136701.1, read on the forward strand.
CCTTTTGAAGGAAAAATCAGTTAAAAGAAAAACTGTGTGACCTGAAGACTTTAGTTTCATTGAATACTTAAAGCAGAGTAAGTAGTTGAGGCTGTTTGTTCGGTGGTTCCCGTTTTATAGGTTTTATAATCTGTTAAACCTGTCTAACCAAATTTACAAGTTGGCCTTCAGCAGACGTCAAACTATTGATTCATTAAATGTATTTCCCTCCTCTCTCAGTCGAACGCATACCTACACATCTGTCTCTGGATAAGCCTGCCTCTTTCTCTTAATTCCTGTATCCCACAGGGACTGTATCTGTCCGCTGTATTGACTCAGAAATCTGATTTATAAAGTCATAACCTGCATTTTGAGCAGATATTGACCACTAGTTAATCGATCGTGTTGGTCTCAGATGGATTTTTTTCTAAAAATCATTTAAAAAAATCAGTATACTGGTCGCCTTATTGGAAATCTGTGAATTTTGTGAGTTTTCTAAATGAACAAATATTCTGGAAATAATCTATGTTATCTTGGAAAAAGATAAAATAGAGACGCTGACCACCGACCTGTAATGAACCTGTAAACTAGGCCTGTAAATGCTGTTTTTAAGCAATTACTGTCCTGTATTGTCAAGAAAAATTCCTGGAAAATGATTTCTTAACGAGAGTGGGAACCCTGTCTAGTATTGTTTGTTTATGTTTGTTTTCTCAGTTGTAACCTTTCTAACAATGGACATAAGAGTTTAGTTTTAATCCTCAACAATTGTAATTTTATGTCACAACAGGGTCCAGATCTTTTGTATTCAAACTGGGATTGAAAACAACTCACATAATTATTTATCTTTTATAAAAGGTAACTATCGGACACTGCACCCCCGGCCTTTTCCTCATCTCACACGTGTAACAAGCTGATATTGTGCCACAGCCATGTGATTAAAACATCCGTTCTTGAATCGAACTTGTTTGTCCCCTCTGCCCCCCTGTAGCTTAACTTGGTGACACAGAGACTTCTCCCTGAGGAGCCAAGAAGCAGACGGCTCATGACTTCTGACCAGGACACGAAAGTTGTAGCTGAACCACAGGTGCAGCAAGTACAAGAGGCAAAAGAAAACTCTCATTTGGTGAGTTTTTACATCCGCAGACACTAAAAATATCTTGTTTTTGTTGTTTTGAGTCCCCGAAAGGTTGTAAAGTTTGTTTTTTTTAGTTGTAGAAATGCATCTTTTTTTTTTTTTTTTTCTGAAAGAGACAAATGAAGTTGTCACACATAAGAATATTTATTATTATTATTATTATTATAGTGAATTATCTTCATGGAAATTGTACAAACTTTATTTTCAAATCACAAATAAATTAGATTATTAAATAATTGCCAAACAGTTACTATAATATTGGTGAATTAATATGGATATATCCTTTTTATCATGCTATATGTAATTGTGTGTATATATATATATATTATATATTATATTTTATATTTACTATATATTGTGATACATATTTTATATTTTCGGGAAAATGAATCAACCAACTCTTTATGGATAAACTAACCAGACAGGAATGTCGTCCTTTGGCAAATTACATTTAATTAAACTTTGATTAATTTTCTCTGTTAATTGTAATTTTAAAAATGACTTATTATTAAGCAACTATCAAATTAGTTGCTAATTGTCTGTAAATTAAATAATTGCTCCAAAATTAAATACCTTAAAAAAAAAATCAAGATTAGTTCACAAATTGTCCAAATATCCAATATAATCATAAAACTGCTCAGAGATTCCCCACAATAGTCTTATTCATCCAGAGTTTAAAGTGTGTGTATATATATTATGTTAAATAATGATCGCCCACCTCCGTACGCTGTCATGCAGCAGCAGTACGGTTAATTTTGGTTTAAAGACGAGTCGGCGGAGGCTTTTTTTCCCAGGTATTTCTGTGGTTACGTTGACGTCATTGATGCAGACTGAAACGTGAGATATTACCCACTGTTGTTTCTTGAACTCGAGTCATTGTGTGTTTTTTATTGCAGCTGTTTGCAGGATGGATGAGCGTCGCTGCATCAGAAGTTTAATGGGTTTTATGTGTCGTTGCATTGAGGTCGTAGGCGGGCAGTTGACGCTCTTTATCAAGACTACATTAAAGTAGTTGAGCAATGTTTGTCTGTGTGGCTTCAGATGTTTAGTGATGGATGTTTTACATGCAAATGTAAGCAAACTTTGCTTTAACTTATTACCTTTTTCCTATCTAACCAGGACCACAGTGGAAACAAGAATTTAACTTTTATTGTGTCTTAACCCATGATCATTTTAGTGTTTGCAGTGTCTGAATTTCACATTTTCAAATCTATCTATTCAAACCTGCTACCAATAACGCATCCATTTTGTTTATATTTTGCATGTTAGCAGGCGAACCTTCGTGAAATGGTTCAGTTTCAGTTCCCACAGCATACCAGGCATCAAATAGTGAAGTGTGCCCTTGGACGGTAGACGTAGCAGATATTAAGAAAGAGATTGTGCCAATCACTTTGCAGACTGGCTGATTTTTGTAGGGAGCATCATACACAGCCACTGCCTGCTTTTGACTGCCCTTGATTTCACACACTGATTATGTACAATGGAGAACGTCTCTGTGAAAGAAACACGAGGCAGAAAAAAAGAAGCAACTCTTGTAACTAAATAACCGTGACCTGTTTCTATTTCTCTCTTTTCATAAAGTCCGTCATAGTGGCACTATTGATCATTGGCGTGACATTTTGTTCCTTGTTGGAGCGTGAAGGGGCCGGGGCTGAAAATTGAGCGGTGCATCTTCGGTGCAGAGATTTGATCCTGATGGTTTCGTGGGTGGATGTGACGTCACTGACGATAGCGGTCGAACCGAGGCCTCGTCAGGACGAAGAATAACATTTAGTTACTATCGTCACACTGAGTTAGCCTGGGTGTGGATGTTGTTGGTCTTTCGTCGTGGTTTGTTTGTCCTGGAGTTGACTAGAGTTACATTATTTGTCAACTATTTTGATAATTAGTCGATCATTTTGTGTCCAAAGTTCTCAGATGTGAGTATTTCTTCAATGACGGTAAACGGAATATCTTTTGGTTTGTGGATAAAACAAGACATTGGACTTTGGGAAACAAATATTTTCTTCAAGCAGACATTAAACAGCTGTTGCTGTCTGCCTGAATCCATGTGAACGCAGCATAATCGTGTTTTATGCTCCTGTCCTCCTTTTTTAACTGAATCTGTATTGTGTGTGTTTGTTTTAGTCCTCTGATGTCCCTCATACTGAATTGTGGCCATTTTGTCACTCCTTTAAAGTAGTTTATGTTGAACCTGCAACTGATGATTATAATGTATATATTTTTTCTTAATAAATTGTTTAATTTATAGAGGTTTTTTTTACCTGTTACGAAGTTGATTTCTTCAAATTCAAGTCCAAATCACCCAGAATATTAAATTTACAATCATACAAAACAGAAAAAAGCAGCATTAATTGTCATTTTTGCTTAAAAACACAACTATTAATAACTTATTAAACTGTTGTCTACTAATTTTCTGTAAATAAACTCTGAATAGAAATGTGAAATAATCCTGTAGTATTAACAACAGTGTAAACTAATGAAAACAGCAGCCGGTAAAGTTGGTTGAAGTCAGCTGCCACTTTAAGAAAAGTTCTCACACACATCACACACACACACACACACACACACACACACACACACACACACACAAACACACTACTGTTCGTCGAGACGTAGAATTACCTCCAAACAGAGCAGAGCCCGAACACAACACTTTGCCTGCACCTTTTTATTAGTGTTTCCCTCTTAATACGAGGGACAGCTGCCGAAGTTAATCACAGGTTGTCTATTGAGGTAGATGCTGAAAGATTTAAAAATGAACCGATTGGAGATCTTTACATCGGCTATCAGACACTTGAGCAAGTAACAAAATATCTAATCTAATTTCTGGTCGTCTTGCTGGCTTGTCTTCTTGTACTGTCTTGTACCTCTGTGTCACCTACATTTAGTAAAGCAGTAGCCGATCACTGACTTGTTTTTAAAATGGTTAAACATCTTCATACCTCTGTGATTGCTTATCTGAGTGTTTAATTTATTCAGCTTCTGTTTTACACTTTTTTTTTTAATATCTTAAGTTTGTGAAGTCTCCTCTCAGTCTTCATATCGTATCTGCCAGATAAGCCGCAGTGAAAATAGCTTTCAGTTTCATTCTCCAACCTCAAGTCTCGAGTGAGAATTAATGATCAGCGTCTTTTAATCCGTCTCCTCCAGTTTTGATGGGTGTGTCTCGATTGTAAAAAGGTCACCGTGAGATATTCGGCGTTACTTAAACCCGATAGTTTTAAATCGTAGTAACAGAGGAAGAAAGAAAACATCCAGAGTTATCATAACTTTTATTTTGGGGGACTATTTTTAGAAAGGTTGCATCAGACCTGTTGTTCCCTCTGGGCTAATAGTTTAGTGCTCAGCCTGTCACCATCCATCAGACAGACCAAGCAATATCTTGTTGCAGTCATCAGTCATTGCTGCACTTTGTCCTCAGAGGTTTGAGGTGGTAGAAATGGGTCAGCGTCGGCTTTATTGGAAGATTTTTACGAGGTGCAGTGCATCGTTTTCTTTGATTTGATTACCCCATGTTCAGAGACAGTTTAGAAAATGCTTAATTTTAACAGTTAACGGTTGACTTTCAACATAATCTGGTGTTTCATCTGCACGATTTACTCACATTTTAATAATATTTGAAATAAAAAGAGGGTTGTTTTCTGTTTTTGGTACCTTGGAAATGCTTGAATTTTACTCTTCTACGAACCCTGTCAATGTTATTAATAGTGAGTGACAACTTTAATTAATTATCCCCCCAAAAGTGAATGTAAATTAACATATTAACGATCTATCCGTGGCTGCTTACCTCTGGGAATTAAAACAGTACAACGAGAATGTGAAGGACTGTGGATTTCCATAAGCTGTTTAAACTTCAGCAGCCAAACTGTTGCATTTTACATGAAAGACTGCGATTCCTTTAATGTACATCCAGGACAAACATTCATAAATGTGCCTTGAAACCATATAAAAAATATTATAATTATAGCTTAAGAGCCTCTAACTATCTCTGGTAAAATTAGACTGTTTTTGAAAGGTAACCCTGGCAGTTGTTGTCTGTACCTCCATGGTTAAAACACCTTTTTACACCTCACAGCTCACGTCTTCATGACGACATTATGCTTCCTTTGCATCACCCAAAGCATGCTGGGAACTTCACTGCCAAAAACTGAGAACATATTAATGAGAAAAACAGCATTTATTCTTTGTATTATAGCCTAACAGTACATTTATTGATCCAGCATCAACACTGACAGATATTTTCTGTTTATTTAAAAAAAACAGCAACAGTAGAACAAAGTTTCAAATGAACAACACTATAAAGAGTCCTATAACCTCTATAGTAACACTGACATACCGAATAATGTCATTTTTTTTTGACTACCCAAACTTATCCTGGGAAGAAAAGCTATGAAATGTGTGCCAAAAGTCTCAAATTCAGAGTAAAAATGCAGTAAAAACACCCTAGGGTTCGAAGCGCTAAGGTGATTATTATGCCTGCGTTGACCTCCCTGCGTAGGTAATCCGGCGTGCTATCCCCACAGACTCCTCAGTTCACTTTTTTTTTTTTTTTTTTTACAGCCTGTACGGCTCATGATTCTGCCGGGGTGCTACACAACCCCGCAGGTTTGATTGATGGTAGCACATGTGACACTTCTGCAACGACTGTCAGGGCTAAATGCGGTCACCGTGGTGGGATGTTGCACCAGCCCTCAAGCCAAATACTGGTAAATTCTGGTTGTGACGGGTAAACCTGCCCCCCCCCCCTCTCCCATTCCTCCCACCAGCCACTTAACCAACTGTCGTTTTTAAGATTTCTGGTTCTTTTCCAGGAAAAAGACACGGCTGGTTAGACTGAAGGTGGGTGGTGAGTTGTAGTAGCTGTTCAAGCTAGATTAAAAACATAAGTTTTCTTCTTCGTCGCCCCAGCGGTGTCATGCTGTCTCCCTGAACAGTGTTTGTGCCACTGCTCTGGCGCGAGTGTCTGGGTGGCTGGTTTTCCGTGGCTGGTGGCGTCACAAGGCTCCTCGGTTTGGATTGAAAATCTGTTTTAGTTTTGCAGTATTTGGCACCGGCACTATGGCTTGAGGAGAAAGTGTTCACGTTCTAGATCACTCCCTGTTTCGGTTGCATTTATTATTCTAGTGCAGCGCTCCAGTACCTTAAATCATTCCTGCTTTTGATCAGAGATCAGTTGTGTGAAGGAAAATCTTTAGTGGTCATAGTTAATTTTAACACTCTTTCTAGCAGTGATGGGAACGTACTCGGTGTTGATGAAGCACGGCTGCTGCTCCGGTGCAGAGGAAATAGCAGGGACTTGAATTGAGAGTGTCACAAAGCAAGCTCTGGGATGTGTCTTCATGTTTCCCTGATGGGTTTCAATCAACCTCCTCAAATAGGAAAGAATGTGGAACTAAAGGAAACGGGTACGAAGTAAGCGGATGGCCTTCGGGCGAAGAAAAAGTTATTTTTCCTGAGAGCTCCAAAATTAGGAAATGGAAAGAGCCTGCTGTCTTTTTTTCCACTGTCATTTACACACGCTTAAGATTGGAAAGAAGATTGGCAGTGAAAAGCAAGGGGCAACCCCCCCACCACCACCACCACCACCGGCTGAGTCCAGTGGGCTAATTCCTTAAGGCTGTAGGTCTCATTACAAGCCGGGATTAGTGGTGGGAAAAGCGGTCAGAGAACCAAAATACTGCTTCCAGGGTTGAATACACACAGTTTAGGATGTCATGGTTCCTGAGAAATTAAAGACTTTTTTTCCCCCATTACGCTATGTCAGTTTTTAAAGTCTTAAACTGCACAAAAAGTCTGCACAGAAGTTGTAGTTCAGTGCAGGTTATCTCTGTAAATGCACATTTTATTTGCTTAAACGTTTGTTACTTTGCATATTGAACACAGGACGAAATGATGAAGAAATAACGTTCAAAATTTGCAGTTTATGGAAACACGTAAAACGAGAAGTGTTGGGACAACAGACAGTAAAACTGAAACTTCAACCCACATAAAAATTGCCTCTGATTTCCTCAGAATTTAGATGAAAGAGTCTGATGCACAACTACTTCTGCATGACTGCAGATCAGGATTAAAATGGCACAAGTATTCATTATGGAGTAATTACATTGGCGATGATAAAACAATTTAACTAAGAGCATATAATAGATCTTAAAATATAAATAGTAAAATAAAAAAAAACACTCACACTTTCTAGGAAAACAATACAATAAATTTAAGACCCAGTTGTATAGAAATCTACTTCTTTTATCGAAGTAATCAAAATGTAGTTTAACCCCGAATCAAACTGGCGCCGTAGTAACGCGTATTGTGCTACTGAACCCTTATGTTTTCCACCTCATTCGTTATTCACACACACGCACACACACAGAGAGAGAAACACCATATGCTTTGCACATATGTGTTAGAAACCAGACCAGAAATTGAACATGACCCATTTATAGGCCCTGCGTGTAAAATCAAATCTGTTATGGACGAGAGGAAAGGAGGATCAGATCCTCGTCTCATTGGGGAAATGTTACCGTTACACAGGAAAACTGCAATTTATTCAAAAGAGCATTTGCAGGTATAACAATGTTTGTGTATGAATGCAGAAGTAATGAGTTTTGTTCTTGGTCAGTAGTCGAGCTCTGAAGAACCAGAGGGAACGTAAATGCACAAAAGATGTTTGTCATTCAGTTAAAGAACAGCTTGGTGTCTCCGTCTAACGCTAGGTCAGATTGATATTTACCAACTGTACATGGCTTATTATTGCACAGTACTAGCATCTGTAACTTCACACATTTTAGTTTAACCATTTGCTGCACAGATGGTGTGAAAGATTTGCAGTGCTGGAAGTCAAACGTGGTGCCTTGGGCTCGTTTTTTATTGTTGTTGTTGATGAAAAATGTGAAGCAGTTGGGAGTTTATGCTGAGAATTCAAAGCCCAAATAATCTGCATCTCAGCAATCTTGAAGTATGGGAAATAGTTAGTTTGAATTTCTAACTTAGCCAGTATGTGGTCAAAATGTTGATGCAGAGGATGTTTGTTTCAACTGTTATTTATTATATCTGACAAAACAGGGTTCAGTTTACCTGGAAACATACATTTGGACAGCAGTTTTTAAAGTCGATGTGCAATAAATTATTACTCGGCCTTATTTGCAGTAGCCTGATAATCATGTTTTTATTTCATTCACTCAGCCTGACATTGTGGTCATGTCAGCTGATTTCTGTTTGGCAAAAGGGGGTCACAGACGAATCTGTCCTGCTGACGTCGACATGAAAGTGTGGTAGCTGTTGCTAGGAGAACTTACTAGCAATAAGTCTATATAGATGTTCTTAATGCCTGACACTGGGTCAGATACACTACCGCTGTTGTCCACAGGGGCCGCCAGATTCAAACACAAATAAAATGTTCCTTGTAGCTGCTTTAACCTTTTGACAGCGATTGAAGAAATATGAGAGGTGTAATTTCTGTAAGTCGACGTTCAACAACCTGTACAGCCGCATCCATCTCACACACACACACACACACACACACACACACACACACACACACACACACACACACACACACACACACACCCGGTCGCTTTGTTCATAGATGCATTCAGGTAGCCTGCTAGCTTTGTTTTAATCCTGCCTGCAGAGCTCTGATTGGTTGTCAGTGAGCTCACCAGACCTGTTTTGAATTCATGAATAAATCGATCTGGAACAAGCTCTTGTTTTACTTTTGTTTTTTATCTACATGAGATGTAGGTTGTTGTTAATTTAATCTCCCAGGTTTGTGTTGAGTCTGAAAGCTACAACCACTACTGGAGACACGAGGGTTCAAAGCTATGTTACATTCAGAGATACTGAGTTGGTTGGCATTGTTACGGTATTTGTGATGCATTTGACTCCTGAGTGTTTGGCACTCATCTGGCCCGCTGTCCCTCATCAGCTCTGTATCTGTCAGAGAGGGAAGATGAGCCTCAGGTCTGCAGACAGACCGATAAGTCCAAATTCAGCTGTTTTTTGTTTAGTTTTGTTTTCACCCCTGAAGGACTCTTGCCTGGCTGCTGTCTCTGTCTTTCTGTCTGCCGCTGCGAGCTCGCCTCCATCAGAGAGGCAGAGCAATAAAACCCCAGCGCTACGCCGGCTGCCCTCCGATGACACTGACAATAACTCGTCTCTGTCCTTCGGTTCATGATGAATCACATCCTCTCGTCTCCTCCCGAAATACATCCTCGATCAGGGAAGCACGGCTAACCTTTTCCCTCCTCTCTGAAGGAAGGGAACATTTAAAAATCTTGAAAGGTCAAGCGGTGCCCAGAAACGTACACATCCGGTGATGTCAGCAACAGTTTCTATGGCAGCCAGTCCAGCACGGACAGGAGTGGGAGTTTTTTTTTTTTTTTTTTTTTTACATTAGTGCAGGGCTGGATTATTAGCTGTGGTGGGTGAGGATGGAGGGGAGCGGGGGGGGTTATGTGTCTGTCTGGCCAGCAGACACATCCCGAATGATCTCGTAGTGCAGCATTTGTGAAATACGACCCAGGAACAGCTCACCTTGGATCAAGTCAGGCTTATCTCTCTTTCCCCTCACTACTCAACCCCTCTTTCCTTTTTCAGTCTATCTTCCTTTTTGTTTCTGATTCTATATTTAACTCAACTTGAATAAGAAGCAGGTTTCCCGGCCTTTCTTTTTTGCCTCAGCAACTCAGCTCGTTAGGAGAATAATCTATTAAAACCGAGGCTCAAGAGGACTGATTTAATTTGAGCGACGCCTCAGGGTTGATTATTATTTTTTTTTTTTAGCACGTGGATCACTGGAGCAGGCTTTCGTTTGAGCTCAGGTGCGCGACGACTCCACACTCCCTCTACAGCTCACACAGTATTTTTTGCCGGAGAATGACTCAGTGCAACAGCCACAAAACAAAAGCAGAGAGACGCCTGCCTAACAGGAGCGAGACAGCCAGTCAGCTTCTGCAACGTCAGCCGAGCCCACCGGGGCAGAGGAGCCTCAGTGCTGTCATCAGATTTGTTGAATCAACCCAGCAGCTCGAATCGGAGAGGGCCAGACAGAGCGTGGCAGTGATTTTGACGGGGACGACTTTAGAGAGGTGTGGTGGCGGCGGCGGCTTCACTTGAAGGAGCCCTGGTTGTGGCTTAAGACATACAATGTTGGTTGTGAGTCTTCCCCTGCCTCTCTGTGGAGATACTTAGACTGTGTTTATGTGCGTTAAATCATGGATTGGATGCAGTGGAGCCTTATACCACCACCGCCAGGAAGCGCCTGGCCCGCTATGCCTCAGGACTTCAATGAAACGCTGGCTCTGACCACGGCTCTGGGTTACAGTCTGTTAGCATGTGAGACGTGCATGCTGAACTGCTGCTTTGATCCTGTGAGTATGTCCGGCAGTGCAGTCGGGGCTTTAATTGGCCTGGTCGCTTTCAGCTTGTAGCAGCGTCTCTGCTGGTTGGAAACGGTTCCTGTCTGATGTTGTTTGGTCTGAGGAAGGCTTGTCGGCAGATGATGTGATCAATGAGTGACTGTTGAAGGATTTCTGTTTGCTCAAGTTAGAAAATACACGAGAATTGTGGACACTTATTGATTAGGGTAAATAACTTGCTTGGTTACCAATTTCTGCTCCTCAAATCTCTCGCAGTGCTCCGGTTTGTTCAGTAACAAACATTAGAGTGATTATAACTCTGAGTGATAAACAGAACCTTCTTTTAATTGTGCAGAGATTCAAAAAGTCACTTGGGTGTTATTTCTTCACTTTATTTAACGGTAATCTGAGCAGAGGGGAAACAATGGGTGTTTGTTATAATGTGCAATAATGTGTTTCCTGATGTCCCCAAACAATGTAGTTCTCAAGAGCTGTACGAGTGTTGCTAAACTATACAATCCTTTGGCCTAAAATAATAACGTCACTTCAGTGTCTGGTTTCCTGGCTCATCTGCAAACACTTAACGTCACTAACAGGCTCTATTGTGACTTTTAAGCACTTCTAAGTGTCCTCCATGGACATAATATGTGTGAAGCAACATACTTCAGCCTGAATGGTACAATGAGTGAAAATGTCGTCAATTTAAAAAATGGTTTAAAAAACCAAAATATTGGAAAGAAAAATCTAAATAACTTGCAAAAAGAAAAACAGACTATAGTTTAACTATAACGGTTACATATCTGTCTGTGGCCCTGGATCATATCAAACTTAAAATACCTGATTACATCTTGTTTTTATACAGAAGCGGTTGTGTTTGTGCTCGTTGTCTTGTTGCTTGAATTTAGTTTCGCTCTTGTTTTCCTTGTTCAATGTTTTACACCACTCAAGGGTTAAAATGTAGGCTACAGGATGTGAGTTTGTCTATATATTTTACAGTTAACAGATTAATGATTTACAACATTTTTTCATTTTCATGACTCAGAATTAAATTAAGCACAATGAGTGCAAATATTTGTCTTCCTATTTCACTATAAGTCACTTTAATCATGCAGATATGTTTCAGCTAACATCTCTGACCAATCTGTGTGTTCTGTTCACAGGAATCCGCCAAGGTTTCAGACCTCAACCCCAATGCGAAAGCATGGGCCAACCACATGTTTAGCCTGGACCCCAGCGGGAGTGCTGACACCACAACTGCTGCCCTGCAGCCATGGAAGGAAGGCTGCGATAGTTCGGCCGACCCCGGCCCAGAAGGTCAGCCAACGATTTTGGGACACAAAATATGATGACTTCTGTACTTAGTGTCCGTTATTATAGCAAATTAATCAACATGTAAATGCTCTGCGTCTGCAATATGAATATTTACAGGAGAGTAGTAAGTCAACAAAGTAATCTGAAACTTAGAAATGTGAACAGAAGTCACGTGGTAATTAAAGACGCAGCAGATATGTTGGACCATAGACGTTTATACATAGACTCTGCATTGGCGGCCCGATTGTACATTGTACATGTAACACCGGCCTGTAAACAAATACAAGTAAACTGGAGAGCTGTGGAGCTTTTTCTGGATAAAAAGCACTTTAACTTTTGTATTTTCTAATTTAATTCAACTTCCTGTATATCATAAACCTTTAAATATAAACATGACTCAATAAAATCGGTAATCCAACAATAACGTTAAGTAGAGCGGGCTGAAGTGGTCAACGTGGCGTTGTGTGTTATATGTCTGTGGGTTGGACAGCAGGTGCTCATCAAAAAGGCAATATAAAGAGATTACATGCATTAGAGATAAAATAATATAAAATTAAAGCTTCCCCTGGCTGTGTAAACCCCTTAAAAACCTTGATTCCTTGTATTTGGTGGAGAGTTGGTTGGACTTGAACACTGCGAATGGTCAGTTTGTTAACTTTTTAAACACTAAACAGAATAACAAGTGAGGCATTAAAAGGAGCTGAAGTGTCAGAATACAAACAGTATAACTCTTAATAACTCAATAGAAGGAGAAGTAAAGTGAGATATCAGTCGATCTCTGCTCTCAAACCCTTTTTACTTTACTCCGTCTGTCCGTTCTTGTCACTTTCTCTCGTAATGCCGAGACGCCTCTTAAATCATTCATACTCAATTTAGTCTGAGCTATGAATATTCCAACCACAGTCACCGTTCCCTCCGCACAAATGACCGTAATCACTCACTTTAATGTGCCCTGGCCGAGTTTAGCCGACGCGGAGGCAACAAGGATGTGGTGGCGAAACAGAAATTATTGATTAGTCCGCGTTTGACTCTGATTGACGTCCCGGGCTTATTTCATCTCCGACGTCTTCGAGGACATTTATGGAAAATTCATCGCTGGAGACTGGAGACTTAATATAGTCCGGACATTCATGTCGTAGACTTTTATTTTATCCACCACTACAGATTTATAATGAACTCAACATCAGGGAAGGATGCTTCTTTAGCTGGTTCCTCCTGTCACTATATTTACTCTATATTTACTGTATCTCTAGTGGCTGTGTGTTGTTATTCCTCTGCCTCCTTCGGTGATAATGGTACGTGGTAAATGTAGTTTATTTTGCTGTAGTTATCCAACCCACAGCAGCAGCCGATGATAGCTAGCTAGTTATGATAATATCTAGATTGTTCAGAGTGCAAATCACTCGCTCTCTGGCAGAATTACTCTACTTGTTTCAGCCTGAAATACATTTTTAATCAATGAAAGTGACGCTGTGTGAGTCCTGTCTGTCAAGCAGAAGCCCATGTGAGATTTATTTATATCTTAACATGACTGCTCGACTTCACCATTATTTTATGTTACAAAGAACAATGTTTAGGGATCTTGCCCCTAATTCCCAGCACTGTCAGTACACATCCTCTTAAAATCTTTAAAGATGCATTCCTTAAATTAAATATTTTTAAGTCTTACATGTATTAAATTCAGGTGCACGTTCTAATTTCTCCTTTTTTAATGCCTCCCTCCCTAAGGATTAGTCTTAATCTGCATCTGGTAAACAAGCTTTATAAGTATAGGCTCAGTTAAATTTGAGCACTTTGGGTATTAACTTTGTAGTCAGCGTTGCTCTTTGGAAAGTGATTCTCTGTTGCGGACATTTTAAATCACTTACTCTAGAATATATGAGGAGTTTTATGTAGTTTTTAAGATTAAATGAATGAATTTGGTAAAGGATGACCGGAGGTTACAGAGCAGGTTATTGCAGGTCCGCTACCTTCGAAAAACCAGTTTTAATGTTGTAAATCCTGCTGCACTTTCCGGAGATTACCTGCCAATCAAACTGTGGGAGCGGCATTGTGACGTCAGGGTTTATTTTGTCTCGGTGCATTTTCTGTCTTCCCCCCATGGCGACTGTTGCAGCTACTGAAGACTTCTTATTTATTTAACACCAATCTAAAAAGATCAAATTAAAGGCTTTCCTGCATGTCCGAGGAAAAGAGACACCAAACTTTAAGTAGGAAATACAAAACCTTCAATAAATGTGTTAAATAATACAAAATAATTTATTTGACATTGTCACAAGTTACTGGAACTATAGTTGCACCATTTGGCTCATAAAAATGTGCTATAAAACACTTTATTTGGATGGAAAACCTACAGATAGTTTGTAACATTTCAACAGTTTTATCTGCAGATCATCTATCGACAGCGTCCAGAATTTTTTAAACTGAGGAAATTTACCAACCAAACATATTTTTTACCAGCCAGAAAACTGCATCGTGTATTATTTGACAAAAAATAACTCCTTACATCTCTAATAACATGTTACGCAGATGTTTCCCGGAGCAAAAGCAGACAGACGGTGTGTAAAAGAAGCACCAAATAGTAGTAAACTGCTTTAAATTTGAAAGGTATGGTGGACAGTGAGGGTCATATTAATTTCAGCTGCTACAGATAAAGAAAAACATACAAACCCAAAATGTACCCACATTTAGTAGATGTTATTTTGGACCCTGTTTATAGAGAATATGTGATAATTCATGAACATACCCGGCATCTGTTTGTGTCTTTTGATATGTATAATATGTAAGGATGAAACTCAACTCACAATTTAAGTACAACTCATGGATTTTCTCAGATTGAAGACAAATTAAGACTGAAAAAGATTCTTTTATTAGTTAGTTTCTTTATCAAACTATAGAAACCTTATTTATTTGTGAGGTGGAACATAAACTGTGAATATTTCCTTTTGTCTTACAAGCACTCTTCTACATACTGTAGTCAGGCTCTCCAAATAAAGTGTTGAATTGTGTTAATATTGACGATGCCTTAGCAACACTGGTGTGATTGGCTACCTCACCTGGTCCCTGTTTGTTTGCCTCAGTTGTAGAAGCAACGAGGCTTTAATTTGAAACCGCCTCATATCAGAGTCAGGTCCTTTTTTTATTTCTAATTTCCTCTGTTTCATTAGTATATTTTATCACGTTTCTTTGTCTCCGTTTTCCGATGTGTTCCTGTGTTTAATTAGCAGTTGCTTCCTCTATGTCTACCTGATGTCTTGATTTAATTCAATAAAAATCTTTATTCCTCAGCACTAATTCAGTTCAACAACCTGCTCAGAGTTTCTCCTCGCTAACAGAGTCACTTCCACTTTAATAGTTTTTTTTTAATATGTGTGTGTGTGTGTGTGTGTGTGTGTGTGTGTGTGTGTGTGTATATATATATATCAGTATTACTGTTAAGCTACTGTCAGTGAAACAACTTCCTTCTCAGATGTTTCACATTTAAACTCGAGTCTTGACTTTCTTTGACAGTAGCCTAACAGCGAAACAGCAGAGTAAAAGTGAAAAAATACGAGTTAATATGAAACATATTTCTGTTTTTTATTAGCTCAGAGCAGCAGATTACCACATTACTGACTGACTTATTATTGTTTCAATTGATAATTTGAGCTATTATAGCACAACTGATTGATCCTTACATCTTTTAGGGCATTTCCTAAAGCAGAAAAAGGGACAAACATAAACTTTATCCTTTTTTAAAAATGTACTTGAACTTTTAATGGCGTCTTAAATTCCCTAACACCTTTTTTATTTTTACTAATTATTAAACCTCTGCTTGTTGATTGTCGCAGGCTATGAAGCCAGTGAGGACAAGGCTTACAAGGAGCCCCTACTAACCGACCCAGATGAGCCTCCACCGGTGCCAGTGATGCTGGCCGAGCCGGCCCCCGTGGCCTCCGTCACCCTGGAGTGCTCCGAGCCAGCCTACACAGAGTTCCCCGAGCCCGGGCAACCAGGGCGCACAGGTGGGCTGGTTAGTGATTGGTTGTTTGTCGGAGCAGGCAGCAGTTGTTCTACGACGGCTCGGAGACTTGGTACAGTTAGTTCTGTGGTACCTTCAAACCCAGTCGGGGTGACACCTGATGATGTTGTGCTTTTGTTTTAATCAATATCTGGATTCTCTTGGGACCTGATGACGCATTAAAACCAGTTGCAGAGGTTTTCAGTACAACAAACACAGTATTTTTGTTATTATACATTTTAAAAATTGTGTGTTTACTGCTGGGAGACACTGAAAATAACCAATGTGACCAAATACAGCTGAATTAAGCAGTTGAGGGATTTCTAGCTGTCAAAGTGGTCTCAGCTCGAGGAAGATTGTATCTTCTTGTTGTCGTTGGCAGCTTTAAGTGAGTAATTGCAGTTAAACTGACTGTGTGATGCTAGCAGTGTTGTCTTTTTTTATTTTTAAGGTCTTGAAATAGCTGAGCTCAAACTGAAGTAGCAGGATTTATTATCCGGAGGGAAGCGGTGCTCGCTTAAGAGCTGTTTGTTGTTTTATGTTTTATTTATCGCAGCATTGTAGTTTCACTGGCCAGTCCCAGACGCTAACTGGGACAATACATTCATCTCTTAATACCCTCTACTTGAAAGGAATGTCAACAACAACAACAACAATAGGGCAGCTGAAGGGAGGGTTAAACTCTGTGTCTCAGGTTCGGTCTCTGAGTTTCCACCCCACTTAAATGATCAACTCCAGGGGGGCACTTTTCTGCAGATTAACCAGAGCTCTGATGGCACTCTGGAGCCAAATAAATAAACACTGATTTGAACGTGTTGTGGAGAACAGGGTTCCCACGCATCCT
Source organism: Dicentrarchus labrax (assembly GCF_905237075.1). Classification (NCBI taxonomy): domain Eukaryota; kingdom Metazoa; phylum Chordata; class Actinopteri; family Moronidae; genus Dicentrarchus; species Dicentrarchus labrax. The sequence continues at coordinate 24,497,108 of NW_026136701.1, forward strand.
GGAAAATCTGGAAAACATGGAACTTTAGAGAGCAGGTTTTCCAGTCATGGAAACACCTGGAAGTTGATTTAATATGACAAAATATCCTGGAAATATTCTCGTCTATGCTGTGGCCAAATTTATATTATGGTTGATTCAGAAGAATGAGGGTCTCTTAAGTGGAAAAAGTCCTGGAAAATGTCCTGGAAAAGATTGGGAACTTGTATACCAAATTTAATGTGAAGTAGAACCATTTTCATCCAGATTAAAGCCAAAAAAAATTGATTTCCAAGATTACATTTCCTGCAGCTGGATTACTGGTTGAGTTCTTGTTGAACAGCTCAAAAGCACGCTTAATGTTTTGTGTATAAATAAACAATATTCTCTTGTAATTTTTCATCCATGTAATCCTTGAAATGTTTGCTCAACTTCATCCCCCCCCAACCTACATCCTACTTCATATTCTGTTTATTTTATTCAGCCTTACATTTCATTGGTTCATTAGCTTCCAGGCTCAGGGATTAGTTAAATTGCTCTTTTAATTAACCAAAACATATTTCCTCCTCCCCGTCCGCCTTGTGTCAACAGGCAGCGATCCCCAGCAAGAGAATCCCCAGGAGGGATTGAGGGAGCACCTGAAGAAGACCTTGGAGTTCTGTCTTTCCCGGTGAGTGTACTCTTCATCATTTCACACGCAACATATATATTTTATATATATATATATATATATATATATATATATATTTTTATATATATATATATATATATATATATATTTTTTTTATATATATATAATTTATTTATTTTTGGGACCAGACTATGAGTACTTACAGAAAGCTTTCAGCAAATAGGTTTTTGCTTCAGAACCAAAACACAGAACGGAGAAGCCGGTCATTCACGTCCTCTAAATTATAGACTCAATTGTCTGCAGTCATGTTGCCATCAGTCGTTGTGTATAATTAGTCGTACTTTTCTTTGGATGGTTGATATCACTTCAAACTCTAAAAATATGTAAGTTTTTTTCCTCTACGATATGACACAGGAAGGGAGAAGAACATCAGCAACAGGCTAAATGTGCTAAAAATCTCAGAGTCAGTCTACTTCTCATTGCTCAGCAGCTGTTTCACACTTGGTAATTGGGGGAAATAGCACTTAGATTGAGCCTCAGCAAGAAAAATCTCCACTAAGTGATAATGTAAGAGGTGCAAGAAGAAAGGCTCTTGTGGATGACTCGGTGGAATCCCCCCCTCTGGTAATTCTGCCTCCTGAAATATACTGTCGGTGCTTTCTGTCATCAGTACCACAACAGATCATCCCACTGTGTTAACAAACCTTCATCGGCAACAAATAAGGAAGCAAAGCAGCATTTCTGTTTAAGCTAAAAAAAACTAAGCTTTCCATGTCAGCAACACCCACATGAGACGCAGATTTTGACATATTCTCACCTCACTGCTCACATGTGAACACAATCCACCTACGCAGATACCCAATGCAGTATAAGCTGTGTGTATGTGTGTGTGTGCTTTGGGGTGTCCAACAAGTAAACAAACCCTGTGCTATATCCTTCATGTCACCGGCAGCGCGTTGTTAGTGGTACCGAAGAGTAAAGGCCACATAGGGGCGTCCAAACAAGACTGAGGTGACATTTGCTGGTACATTTACACGCCGTCTTAATGTGCTGCAGCCAATTAGCCCCCCACCAGTGCTTGCATGGTTTGTATGGCTCGTTCAACGGCGAGCTACGGTGCAGGACGAGATGCGTGTTTGTGTTTGTAACAGAAGGAGACATTTTAGCTGGAGAGTTGATGTGGGTTGTTGTTCAGAGTCTGAGGCTCTCTTGTGTTGTCTAGCAGGGCTGCTGTCTGGCTGTGTGACTGTGTCTGCTCCGCCGGTGACAGAGCGCTGACGTTACCGCTTTGTGCCACATTTGGTTGACTGTGTTGAAGTAAGATCACCGTCTACAGAGCGGTGCTCCGTCGAATTCATGCAAAACTAGGAGGCGCCGTCATGTAAACAAAGAGTAAAATTTGAATTTCTTCTGTTTTTTTTCTGTCGAAGAACACAGGACGATGGATTTACAGAGCGGATGTATCTGTGCGTCTCCGCTGGGTCTTTAAATCCAATAATCTGAAGTTTAAACATGATTGTGACAGCTTGTGAAACCTGAATTTTAAATCTTTTAAATGTGTTTTTGGGAACTAAAACTACAAAACGAAACCAACATAGAACCAATACACATTTTCTTTCATATCCTTTTGTACTTACTTGCTAGTATAATATTAATTATCAGCGAGAGAAATGTGGTTAAAATCACAAAAATGAACATCTGTAAATGTATTATCGTACAGTCGGGGTTATGCAGTGAATTTGATACTGATCAAGTCTCTCTCTCTCTCTCTCTCTCTCTCTCTCTCTCTCTCTCTCTCTCTCTCTCTCTCTCTCTCTCTCTCTCTCTCTCTCTGTGTGTGTGGGCGTCAGGCGTGGTCTGAATGAAAGCCTTGTTTTATACTGTTGAATGCCTCTGCGGTGGCGGTAGTGGCAGTTAAGCTTCTGGTTTGAAGGGAATCGAGGCCTCGTAAAGTTTCTTTTTTTTTTACTCCCCTTTATCAACTTGGAACAAGTCATTAAGTCTAAGTTTGAAACCCTTGGAAATTAAGAGACTACTGTTTCCAGTCATGAAAACACCTGGAAACACATTATAATTATCCACGTTGTCCTAAAACATTTAATCAGTATTTTGGTGGTTTTCATGTCAGCTCACATGTGAAGAGCTCTAGACGGTCACATATACCTACAACACAGCCTGTTAATGAACAAATTTACAGTTGTTGCTGTTGATAATTATTAATTTTACGTGCAAGTAACAATTATCAAGGTGAGAAGATGAATTTCCTGTAAAATAAAATAAATTCTACTTGATTTTAACCGTTATTTATGAGCTCTGGCTAAATTAATGTCACGGTTAGAGGAAAACCGCAACTCCTCCTGGAAAAAGAGTAGAAACCCTGACTGTTTACTTTCTTCACCAAAACTACAGTAGAAACAGAAAAATCAAAGTGACAATAACCAGATATGAGGTGGAGTCTGTGTAGAGAAGAACCAGAAGGGCTTCATTAACGCTGGATGAGAAAATATTTGGAGAAAGTGAAACCTGTGAGCGCTTACATTGGATTTCCTCTGAGAGAACCACTCAGCTCACAGTTGCATAAGTTGGGCAGCCAAGTGTGCAACAGCTGTAGACTGAAGTATCTGAGAGGTTCCCTCAAAACAAAGCAGCTTGAAGCTGTAGTTTAATGTGACGCTGCCTCTAAGGTGAGGACAGCGCCCTGTAGGTTGGTAATCAGAGACGTGCGTTCTAACTTAATCTGAGTAAATAAAGGTTAAATTTCACCTCCGAGGGCCACCAGCTGCAATCGGAGCCGCATCCTGGAAGTGTCGCTAACCACCTCTGCCTCCCTCTTTGCCTCTCAGGGAGAATCTGGCCAGTGACATGTACCTCATCTCCCAGATGGACAGCGACCAATATGTGCCAATTGTGACGGTGGCCAACTTGGACCACGTCAAAAAGCTCAGCACCGACGTGGAGCTGATCGTGGACATTTTACGATGTGAGTTTTACTTTATTTGATAAAATAAATAAGTGAGAGTTTAGAGTAAAGCTTTAACGGCGGCTGCTCGCCTGCTTTAGATGTTAAACACGTGGTTTGGGTTTGATTTCCCGAGAGAGTTTGTTAAAGTGCATTCAGCAGAGTCTTACCTGCTTGTGTTTGATTTACACACATTTTAATTTACTACTTTAAATTAATCCTATCTTTTGGCTCGAAGCTACTCTCGTATTTTATGAGCTTGGTGAGGATGAGACGCCGTAAAACAAACTGCGACTTACTTGTGAACTGTGAACGCTTCATTTTCCAGCTCTGCCGTTGGTCCAAGTGGATGAGAAGGGGGAGAAGGTGCGACCCAATCAGAACCGCTGCATCGTGATCCTCAGAGAGGTCCCTGAGAGCACGCCCATAGAGGTCAGTGGACGCACGAGATAGTCCTTTCTTATTGTTTATAGAGATGTTTGCCTGAGTCAACACAGATTAAGTGTCTCACGCCCTAAATACAAGCACAACTTATGTACTTTGGTACCAAACGTGTCTGTTTGACTTCACGGCCTATTTTCGATTGTTGATACATCTTTTATTTACAGACACAACTACATTTTATCGTTCTTTTATTTTATTTATTAGTGAAATAGTGTGATAGATGCACATAATGGAGAGTTATACAGACAATAACATAACAAACAGTTGTAATATGGAACATGTACTGATGAATCCAGGAGTAGTAATGTAGGTTTTATGTGCCTGGAAGTCGACATGTGGAACTTCTTATCCAGCCGTCTGATTGTTGATTGATTATAATGATTAATACTGCGTTTATTGAACAATAAGTGGTGGCCAGCAACAGTACGCGAAGCATTTAAATGTTCTCATCTGGTTATTTCACTTATTTAAATACTGAATTTAAAGGTTATAATATGTAACATTTCCATCTTACAGTGTCTATAAACTCAAGACCTAATGTATATTTTGTTAAGTTGTGTACTTACATTATCCCAAATGTTTCCAACGATGTTCAAACCCAAAGAAAAACTCTAGTTGTTGTAAATTCTCGGTAAAAAATGGGGATTCGTCTCAGAAGGAACTCTGCGAACATGACATGAATACGTAATATCGTACGTGAACAATTTCTACCACATCAGATAGATTTTCATCAGCAATTATCCGACGCTACATCACAACATCATCAAACTCTCGTGTTATTGTTTAGATGTGAGAGACCCCCTATAGAGGCAGGAAGCTGCTGCACAATCTCTGCGATCTGGAGACCATTTATAGTCTGCAGAAGACCGTCTGCATTAAAGAATCAGTTGAATAAACCATGACAGCAAGTTAAACGTCTCACCTGTTGTTCGCTACACCTGATCAGGATTTTAAACGGAGAAACACTCGTGTCCTGATCCACTAATGCGGCCTGCAGCAGAGGCTTTACCCCCACGCTACTCTGTGTGCAGCTTTTAGGAGGTTTAATGAGACTCGGAGGGTTTTTTCTTGCTACAGCAGCTGAAACAGTGGAGCTGTAGAATATTTGCAGGATGTTTATGATATCGGCAACACTGCTTATCTGCCTCAGCACGACGGAACATTTTCCAGTTCAACTGACTCGGAGCTAAAGAGAGTTATCACAGCGGTACACGTTCGGCTCCGCGGCGTGCCAAATTAATCTTTTTACAATAATTAGCGATATTGTACCGTGTTGTTTCAGCGTTATGGAAACACAGTTAATGTTAAATTCAACTGCAGTAATTGAGAATAACATTCGTGCAGCTGCAGATTTTTTTTGTTTTTTATGTGTAGTGGAATCTTTTTAGTCCAACAACCGCTGATGTACCTGAGTTCTGGGAGGAGTCTGAGCTAAAGGAGCTTTATTCAGAACCAATAGTGAGGGGGACACCCGGCTGAAATCTCCTCTTCTTCAGTCTCCGATGTCTGCACCGCTCACTCTTCCTTTTGCCGTTTCTTTCCTCCTCTGCATCTCCTGTGTGTCTCCAGATTTCTGTAGAGATACTCGCTGATCTAGCCTCCACGCCCGCCGGCTTCAGTGCAATCAGCTGATCCCCTGGTGTAAACAAAGCAGCGGTGTCGCGACTGAACGAAAGCAGCACTTTCATTTTCATTTTTAAAGAGGGTGCAGCTTAAATAAAGTAATGGTAAACAAAAAAACTAACAAGTGATATAAAAACAAATGCATGCACACTAGAAGTGGAGGAAATTGTGGATTCGAGTCATTTAAAACTGAGTATCTGTCGATAGAGTCCTGATCCGATACTTGTATTTAAGTACTTCAGTGTTTTTGAAATCGATCCAATTTATATGCTTGACAATTGAAACACATTGCCTGCGTCCAAGCCGTGAGGGAATCTCTGTCTCCCTTTTTTAAGCCTTTACCTGAGGCTTTTGCTTCAGGTAAAAAGGTACCTTTTTGCTTGTTTTTAACTCGAGCTGCCTCCAATATCAGACGATACCGATCAGTTAAAAAATACCTGGATCGTATCCTTAGAGGAAACCTGTTGTTGTTTTTGTTATCAATCAGTATTCAACAACAGTTCCTGCTACGTACTTAAAATCTTCAGCCACATGAAGAATTCAGAGCCAATTAAATTATTTATAACAGGACCCAGACATGATGATTGACCTTATAGCTCTCCTGCAAACAAAGTGGTTCCAGAAGCAGCTCGTTGTTCAACATCAACACGTTCTGGTGTTCATTTTCAGGCTTATTAGTGTTTTTTATTTAGTTATCTTGTTTTTAAAGCGAGTGTGGAAACCACAGTGAGTTTTGGTTTTGTTTGAGGTTTACACATATTGGACCTTTTTAAAACTCTAAAATTATTGGTTATGTGTCATAAAGGTCACTAAATGTTACACTAACTTTAATGTTTTAACACAACAGAAATTAAATCTGCTAAACAAAACGTGAAAATGTGTTTGATGTTCCTGTATGACCCAATAATGATTAATTTTAACTTTTATTTATTGCTGCATAGCTGCTGTTTTCTGGACAGGTCTTTTTCTTTTTTTGTTAACTATTAAAATAACTTTGTTCTACAGGAAGTCGAAGCTCTTTTTAAAGGGGACAACTTACCCAAGTTCATCAACTGTGAATTTGCCTACAACGACAACTGGTTCATCACCTTTGAATCAGAAGCAGATGCACAGCAGGTATTTATTTTATCATCAGTATTTTCTTAGCCATTTACATTTATAATCACCTGGTTATGTAACGTATGTGTCGTCCACTTTCTCTTCATAAAGGCATATCAGTATCTGCGTGAGGAGGTGAAGACCTTCCAAGGGAAGCCAATTAAGGTGGGTTACTTTACATTATATTACGTTACACTGACATTAACCCAGTAATGTAATAACCTCTGGATGCACGTGGCCGTCGTGTTTGTATAAAATACGAAAGAAAGAAAAGGAAAAGTCTAAATTAAACCCACTGAAAAAACTAATTTGTACCATAAACCTTCTGGTTTAAGTGCCGGTCAACACCCGAGACGCAATTCTTCATTCTTCTTTTCACTTAGTGTCCGTTTTAAGTGATAATAGGAACATTTCTCAGCCCGTCTCTGCACTTTAAAAAGCCTTTTTAAATGTTGAATTTTCATTAGTGAAGGAAAAAAAAAGGGCAAAGATCTCTTTTCCTCATGCATAAATAATCAAATGTCAGGAAGAGAAACACGTTGAGAGTCCACAGACCTTCACTTGTTCATTCAGAGGGTTTAAAGTGACGTCAAGTAGTTCCTCTAAATGTATGAAAATCCAACATAAACACCACAGAAGAAAAGTCAGCAGAGCTTCTTCTTCTCATTCAGATATACTGCGTTGTTTTATTGTATTGGTTCTTTTAATTAACACTTAATGAATATACGTTCTGTTATAGAGAGAACTGGCTGATGCACTTAAACGCTGTAATAAATTAACATTGGGCCAATTATTTCTTACGTTCTGGTCTAAATTAATGAACTGGTGTGTTTGCTACTTATTGATTAGGTGATATAACTAGCAGCACAAATACGTATTTAATAACACGGAGTAATTTAAAGAAAGGAAAAATCTGTGGACCAAAGAAAATAAAGATATTTATTAAACTGCTAAAAACTGTTTCTCCAGTGTTTGCATTTTGATTATATTTCAGCCCTTTATCATTGTTTTCTTACACATATTCCACATTTCCAACACTATTTGTACGTGTTTTTATATTTAAATATATGAGATAGTCGTTAAATTCACATGGGAAATAAAACTTAAAGTATAAAATTGTGAATTTTAGACCTTTTTTTTTTAAAATTCGTTTTTAGGGAAGGAAATTTGTATTGATCGTGCCGTAACAACGACAAAATGAAACTAACGTGGAACCAATACTGTATTGTAATTATAAATAAATAATGTGACAGATTTGAGCAAACTTTTAGAGAACTTTTAAACCTCTCTCTCGCTCGCTCTCTCTCTCTCTCTCTCTCTCTCTCTCTCTCTCTCTCTCTCTCCCTCCCTCCCTCCCCCAGGCGAGGATAAAGGCGAAGGCAATCGCTATCAACACTTTCATGCCAAAGAACGGATACCGGCCGGTGGAGGTGAACCCGTACGCGCAGCAGCAGCGCTACACGTCCTACTACATCCCGCCGGTTTACAGCCCCCAGCAGCAGTTCCCCTTATACAGCCTCATCACGCCGCAGGCCTGGTCCACCACACACAGCTTCATCGACCCCACGCTGGTAAGTATCAGGAAGTGGTATTTAATAAGTCAGTGAATTATCTACGTTTAAAAACTCAAATATTAGCAAAAAATATATAATTTTTTTGTTTTAACTCATTAACTCAACTCATGCATTTTTATTAAACAGGTGAACATTAAGGTGTCAAAGCAGCGTTAGGGTCCAATTTACATTTATGTAAAGTTAATACACATATACATTATCTTATTTATAGTTTTAAAATCTGTTAAACTGTTTTCAGAAGCAGCTTTTCTAGTTGTTCGAAGGTTATTTGTGAAGTTTCTTTCTTTGATTTGGTTGATTAAATTAGATCAGATGAGGATCTTGTAAACTCTTATTTTGTGTAGCAACTGTATGTTTAATATAAAACACAATTATCAGACTGAAACTATCAAATAAAATCATCTTTTTAAGTCACTTTTCGTCTTGTTGCTGCTTATATGTGCCGTTTTCACTTCCTGTTAAAGCAGCTGCACAAATCTGTTTTTCTGTTCACCAGGTTGCACCGTTTCACAACAACCAGTTCATCAATGGATTTACCACCTCGCACAGTTTCAAACCAGCGACGTCCCCCCTCACCGTCAGACACTACTCGCCCAGGAACAGGTTAGTATCTGTGGCTCCTCCGCCGCTAATAAAAGGAAGAGTAATAAGATCGCTGTTAATCCACGGGGAGGGAAACAAAGTGTTGTCTTTATAATTATAGTGGTGGTGAAGCTTTCTGATGAGAGGGTGGTGGAGTAGGAGGAGTAGAAGAGCTTTAAAATGTTTTGTTCTCAACTTGAATCACTCGAGCTGTCGGTCCTGAATACGGTTGAATATTTTCAGACCTGTTGTGACTCAAGTGTTTACCGTTTCCCCGCAGGAATCACAGTAAACCTCACTTGAGGCCGACCATCCCGACAGCGGACCGCAGCGCCGGGCTTCTGGACAACCCGAGCCTCTTCCCGAGCTTCCCCAGCGAGAGGCTCAACGGGGTCCGCAGCAGTCCGCCGACGCGACTCCCAACCAGCCAGCCCCGAACCAGGTTACCTTCCACCTCCGCCTTCCCGCGCAGGGACACCGTGGGCACCGGACGAGTCACCGAGCCCTCGACCACAGACTACTCTCTGGGTATCGGCAGAGGAAGGTACGGCACTGCTCGAATGTGGCTCAATGACGGTACCGCGCTGTGTAGTTAATATGTAAATCAGTAAATACAACAAACAGTAGGGTCTTTTTTAAAAGTGTCACTAAAAACAAGCTGAACAAGTTCACAGTGACATTGTTGTGACGTTTACACATATTTAAAAAAACCCGCAGAAGTCTTTCATAAGGTTTAAAAGTAGGTTTCTCCTTCTACGTTACCAGAAACGTGGGCTTTGTTTACTGACCGTGAACCGGCAAGAGCTCCAGAAACCTAAATAATATCGGCATATCGCACATCGGAAGGCCTAATATGAGAGATCCAAACCGAATACAATGTTAACATCACTGTTATTAAATGAGTACTATTGTTATATTATAGAAATAGTAAAGGAACATTAGTGTGCATGTAAACGTAATCGCTGTCAGAGCTTTAGTTTCTAATAAAAGTGATGACAACCAGCTTTATGTTTTAAACTGGGCTGATGATCAATATGTCTGCTTTACTCATTAGAAAACAACATTTAGAGGCAGCTAACGGGTTATTGTGTCTGATCCAACATAATTTATCCTCCAGTAGGAATGTTTAAAAACTATTTAATTATAATATTCAGGATAAATAAAAGTGTAGAAACGCTGTCGGCTGCTTGAGCAACCTACAGTTTATTTTATAGTATAAACGAAGGAGAAAGTAAGTCTTTATATGTGTGGAAGAACCAGGAGATAACTCTATAAAATGGAGCTCTTCAGATCTGTTTGGGGTTTTATTTACATTGTGTACGGTTGAGTCATTGCTTCAGTCAGAACGGATGTTTGTAAATTGAAGTGTTCTCTTTCTTAAAGGAAAAATGTTTCTGCTTCTAGGAAAAAGAGGGACGAAAAGTTTACAGTAAGTAACTTCTTTTGGTGTCTTAGTCTGTTTTTTAATGTTTACATGATTTAATATAAAGTAATAAACAATGACGCTCTCAGCGTAGTCTCAGCGTGTAGACTACGACGGAGTTGTCAATTTTGGAAATTACAAGAATAAAGTTGTAACATTACGAGAAAAATAAATGTCTCTTAATCTGTCCCTGATACTCCGTGGTAGTAGACGCCCTGTCGTCTTGCTCGTAGTTCGTTTGCTGACTCTGTGTGTCTGTTTTCCGCCAACGTGTAGAGAGTGACGCCTCAGTCGCCGCCTCCGCCTCCCAAACCCCCGTCTCCGAGCTTCGAGCTGGGTCTCTCCAGCTTCCCTCCCCTCCCCGGAGCAGCCGGCCAGCTCAAGACCGACGACGTGTTCGACAACCGGCTGGCCAGCAGCGTCGTCGTCGGGACCGCCAAGGAACGGGTGAGGACTGACGCTAAAACGGAGCCCGCTCGCCGTCGTGTCTTCACTTTAAAACATTATATTTACCTTCCTTACCGTGTGTTTTTAAATGACCTTGCTCCTGGAACATCAGTGTTTTTCTATATATGATCCAGACAGATCACTTAAGTTCCTCCACCACTTTTTCTTTTTAAATGTTCCTTATGTGTCTCATAAAAGTGCCGGTGAGAGTTTCCTCCTGTTTTTATGCCTCTAAACTCGCCTTTGGATGCTTGAGTGGCAAAAAGTTAGTTTCTGTTTTAAATTTGGAGCCTTTAAAGTTTCAATAATTGGTTTTTGCATTAGTTTTAATGCTGGTGTTTATTTTACTATTATTTAAGAACCATTAACTAATAGTATCAAAATCTCAGAAGCTGAAATGTTTTGATGAAGATATAATGTGACAAACGGCTTTATAATGAAGTTTTGTAGTTTGATAAAGATCTCAGATGGTTTTAATTATTTCTGCATCACAAATTTACTTTTTCATAAATAAATAAATTCCCACAATAATCCTGAATCATAATCCAATGTAACATTTTATTGTTGTAATTTTTATAAATGGCATCAAGTTAAAGACGGCTAAATTATTTTATTATAAGTAATGATATCAATGTTATTTAAGATCACTGTATTTCTACCTTAAGCTAAGATTAATAATTAGTAAAAAGACATAATTTCTTAAAACAGCAATAAGTGAATTTTAAATAAAGGCACCAGAAACATTCTTATTTTTATCACTTTTTATTAAAACAATTTCCAACACTGGGAGGAGACGACTTTCTCTTAAACTGAGAAGTTATGTAAGTTGTTTTAACTCTTAAAATAAGGTAAAATAAATAATTATTAATTATGCAAACCAATTGTTGTAACTTGATACTGGTTTAATTGAGCTCAATATTAGCTGTAATATCTTGTTAAGATTTAATTTCTTAAAACAAAATTATTTTTCTTTTAAAGACAAAAAATAAGACAAATTTCCCAGAAACGAGTGTTGAGATAATTTTTTTGCCAGTATGGACGTAAAATAAGTCTTTAAATTGCCATCATAATCAATTAAAACTAAAGTAAACTGATCGATGAGACTTTAAATCTCTTCCTTTGCAGAATGTAAGTGCTGACTCCAGTACCGGTGGAGCTCTCTCTCCAGCGGGCCCCAAAGAGCCTCTTCGGTCCTCCGCCTCCCCGATGCCCACAAGCTTCCAGCCCTCGCCGACGACCCCGACGACCCCGGCCTCGGCCCCGCCCCTGACCCCGGCCGCCGGCCCGCCGCACAGTCCCGCCCCCTCCCTCCCAGCAGCGTAAGAAAACCACACTGACAGTGTTGAATCTGAGATGTAACGCAGGGTCTGTAAGTAGACTTTATAATCCACTGTGGTCGGGTAGCAGCTGTGTGGGTTTGTTTTTAAATTCAGAGTTTGATTCACGTTGAGGAGTCGTAGCAACAGAAGAGAGAGGCTGCAGATTACCTGTGCCCACTTATACTGCACTACTACAGTGCACCATGCAGAGCTTTTTACATCTGTGTTAGTATTCAGCAGCAGAAGTTGAGAGTATGGAAGCAGGGACGAGTGCGGGAGGCGCACACAGCGACTCCTGCAGTCCGGTAATTTCAAGATAAATCTAGGTTTATAAGAACTGTGTCGCCAGTCGTGTTTGAAAAAGCATCAGGATAATGTTGTTTACCAGAAAAGCAGCAATTTCATGATCTTGATTGTTTTCTTTCTTCCTGTTCAAAGGAGGTTTTCTCACATTATTACTGACAGACAGACGACCTCTGTGCCGTTATCATGTAATTCACACTCGAGTCAGCCTGGCTGTTACGTTTCACCACCTTTTTTTATTAATTTCTTATTTCAGGGAGGCGAAGGCGACGGAGGTGAAGCCGAAGGAGGTGCAGTTGTCTGTGGAGCGAGTTCCCGGCACTCTGTCCACTGCAAGCAAATCAGTGCAAGTCAACGGTGCTGCCACAGTAAGTATTGATTTTTTTTTTTTTTTAATGCTTACCTCCTCTCAGACATCTCAATCACAGACAGATCGATTTCAGCGGGAACAAAAAGGAGGTAAATTAATCGGGGCTTTAATTCTGCTCCGTCTCATATTGATTCTGATTGCAGGTAAGTTCATTTCTCACACCTCCTCCTCGGAGGGAGGGGGGAAAGATACAGGTAACAGTTTAAAGGAAAGTTTTAAGTCAGTGAACTGGTTGGTCAACAACAAGTACCTGAAGCAAACGGTGCCTTTTAGGTTGGTTTAGGCAGTAATGCTTCACTACGGCTGAAACTCGCTCTCGGCTGTAGCAGTAAAAACCTTCAGCTGATGAAATATGTTGATAGAAAGATGGATTATGTAGGTGTGAGCAGAACCCCCCCCCCCAAAGGGCTTGTAAGAAGAGGCTAGAAATGTGATATAAGATGCAGCAGAGTATCTACAAATGTGGGTTTAAACACATCAGTGCTGCCGGGGGTTTGAACCTCTGAGTCGTTTGTCATCTAAAAAATTTAATTTACTTAATAAAACCATAAAAATACAAACTTTGTATTAATCCGCCGCCTGTAAGTTGGCGGATTAACGAGCGTCTGTCAAGATAAACAGTCGTCCAGCTCACTTGGTGATGTAGAATATATACACAGCGTTTATATTTGGTCGTGTGGGCTCTGATGTCATCGCTCACCCACAAAGAGGCTTCCTGCTGAGCGCTGCACGGAGTGACGGGCCTCCAGGTGCATGCTGGGTAACATTTTATGACTCAGTTGTTGTTGTTGTTGTTTTCCTGCCAGGAGCTGAGGAAGCCCTCCTACGCCGAGATCTGCCAGCGGGTGAAGGACGCCCCGACATTACAGCAACCGCCGACCCCCAAGGAAGCCAAGCCAGCCTGCGCCGCCCCCGCAGGCGAAGAGAGGAAGTGCCCCGACGCCGCCGCCGCCGCCGCCATCCCGCCGGGGGAGGCCAAGCCCAGAGAGACATACCCCACTTCCTCCAAACCCGGCTCGGCCACCCCGGGAAGACCCCCGAGGGACGCCCGGAGGCCGGCCGGGCGGTGGGCCTCCCCGCCCCCACACCCAGGGAAAAACCCCAGCAAAGATCCCCACCACACCCCGCCCAAGTCCCCGCAGTAAAGGGAGCGCTTCCCTGCCCCCCTCCCATGCGTCCTCCCCCCCCCGACTAAACTCCACAGATGCGTTTAAAAAGTATAAAAAAAAAAAAGGAAATATAAGTCAGGGCTACTCAATACTTATATCCCAGAATCACCAGTTCACAAACGAGCATAGAGGACGCCTTCTTTTCTGGATCAGGGCTTGCAGACAAAAAGCACTTTACTGTGCATGTAGAGCACCGTTTCATTCTTTTACTATATTTATTTGCTTCTTCTTTTAATTTTCAGTTTTATTTCTCCTTTTTTTTTTTTTTCTCTCTTTTTGTTTGTTTTTTTTTTTTTGTTTTGCTTTACGTAGTTGTGTCTTCTTTAAAGTTGACAACACTGAAATTTATTCATTCTGTCCAAATGGCCTTGTGGGATAAAGTTAGTCTTGTGTGTGTGCGAAGCAGCGGGGGCATTGTTGTGCCCTCCTCGCCGCCCCCCCCCGCCCCCAGTGGATGATGGGAGAGAGTGCGTACAACAGACTCCACCTTGTGTTGGCTCTCATAGTCAGGGGTTTGTGTGCATGTTGAGTGGCACTGTTGTGCGACTTTATGTAGCTTAATTATGGGTCATAATTAGCAGATGTGTTTATTTTTTAATACATATTTCACATCCATATGCAAAACTTCTTCTAAAAATCTCATCGCAAACAAGACTCGGATCCTTTGGTTTACATCGCCTCAAAGTGAACTTTCTTTTTGCAGATTTATTTACACTAGATTGACTTTGTTTGTTTGTTTGTTTGTTTGTTGTCCAGCTTTGTACGTCGACTGTCGGTGAAGTTACCGCTGGGTTTTTTCTTCCTCTGATCATCTGTAAAGAATCACCTCCCTCTCTGCCGTTGTTTTTTTTTTTTTTACTACTTGCTTACACTGCTAACTCTCTAGCTGCGTTGCCTCTGGCGGGCGGATGTGAGATGTGAGTGCTGTTTTAAGCGTCAGACGGGATATCTGCAACCGAAAAAGGCAAATTAGGCAACGATGGCACGTGTTGTTGGCCAAAATGTTTGTGGAAAAGTGGGTTTTTTTTGTTGCTCGCAGTGTGTGTGTTTCTTTTGGGAACTCTTGGGAAGCTTTCTCAGCTGCAACGCAAAAACAAAAACAAAACTGTGGAATAAAACTTATCAGCAGGCAACGCGATGTCAAAGGAAAAGGCAGATTTAAAAAAGAATAATGAGATTATGGCGACGTCAGCTCCTCGTCTGAAGCGGGGAGGTCGGGGGAAACGCTGGTGGAAGGAAATGAACACTAGCTTCCATTCAGATCTGCTGTGACCTGTAACTAACTGCCATAAGAGGAGGAGGAGGAGGAGGAGGAGGAGGCGGTGGAGGAGGAGGAGGCGGTGGCAGCACTCGTTCTGAATATCTGCTGAGACGACAATGACTCTTTCAAAAACGCACCGATAAAGAGTTCAGCGTGGCGCTTTTTGGTACAGAGATGTTTCTCGTTCAATCGGGGGGCGGCGTGTTTATTTTTTTTTTTTTTTTTCTAGTTATTTTTCTTCTAGATATGGTGCTAGACGTCAAAATCCTGGAGTCGCAGTTATCGCAGCTCATCTCGACGCCTAAAAACAAAAAAGAAAAACTAGACTTACATCTCCAGAACTTTGTTTGCACTGTTTGTGTTTTCTCGGACTCGGAGGGCAAATGTTTGATTATCCTACCTGAAGCGGAAACAAAGAAAATAAAAGGGAATTTATCTTTTTTTTTTTTTTTTTAAAGTCAAGGGAAGAGGTTCCCCCCCCCCCCCACGCCATCCTCCGTAGACGCAACCCGCTGAAGCTTTTCTGCCTTGTTGGATGCCTGTTGAACACACTGTAGTGAAGGACGGACGTTCAGGCAGCGTCACATGACTTTACAGAGTCGTCCAGCTCGTTTATATATATTTTTGTTACGGATGCTGATTGTTGTTTTGTTGTTTTGCTGAGGGAGTTTTGTGCTGTTAGCAGGCGAATGCAGTGGTTTGTTGTTGAGTATTTTTGGTTCTGTATCAGTGAGGAGTTTCATTGAAAGAGTGTTTGATGAATAAGGAAAGTGAGACGGTTGAGTAGAAAGATTTTACTAAAAAAAAAAAAACTAATCCGATGAAGGTTTTTTTTTTTTTTGTAGTTTGCCACGTTGGGAGTGTGAAAGAGATTTTGTTGGGAGTCTCGTCGAAGGCTCACGTGAACGTCATTGAACCAAAAACGTCAGACGAGCAGGTTGAGTTTCCTCGGCTTTACCACATTTATTGTTTGTCCCTCGTCAGTTTCCTCCTAGTTTTAAATTTGCACTTGCGCGCGCACACACACTTAAATATTAAATAAAATAAAGATTGACCAAAGCACACTTGGCCTGCTTCACTCCTGTGTCGTTCGGGGATAAATTACCTGAGAGGAGTTTAAATTTAAAGCACAGAGTTGAAGGAAAAAACATCCTTTTTAAACTCACCTCGAGCCGACTGATGGAGGACGCTATAGCAATAGCAACCACACAGATACAGGCTTTAACGAGGGGGAGGGGGATTTAATCAACCAGCGCCGAGAGCTTGTGACTCGATTCCTTTCGAGTGAAGCAGCAAAACGATGGAGACGCTGGGGAGGAAACTCTGTGAGCTTTGTGTTGGGTTGGTCCGTCTACTGTAGCAGCCACTTCTGGCAGATAACCAACCAACTCTTGGGTTGTTTTACGGTTTCCTCAAGATGTAATCGGCCCGGGGAGATAGTAAGAACGATTGGCACTCGAGGTTAGAAACGATAAAACTGTAATTATAAAGTGAAGTTTTGAGTTTCCCTTCCTGCTCGTCAGTCGTGTGCTTCGGTTAATCTTTTTAAAAAGTTGTCGCATAAATAAAAAAAAACGATCCCACTGTACTATACACAATATCTGTTCGGGGGAGGGAGCGACATGGGACCTCGCATGTCTCGCCGAAGTCTTCCTGCAACAAGAATTATTCTGGGTAATCCCACTAAGAGGAAAAACAGGAGCCCGTCTGAAGAAGGGAAACGTTTTAAAAGCCTGTACTCCTGCTCATAGCTGCTTTTGATTTGGACGCTAAATCTTTTGAGTTTGTTTATTTTTTGTTTTATTTTGAAGGACTGAGATGCACTTGGATGGGTCGATTTTTTTTTTTTTTTTTTTTTAATTTTATTTTCTTTCTCATTGGTGGAAATTGGTTTAAAAAAAAAAAAGAGAGAGAAAAATGAACCATATCCACTTATTTATAAACCAATGCTGTTTATTCCATGAGAAATATCGTTAAAGTTTTGTTTTGTTTTTTAGGGAGAAGAAAAATAAAATAGAGATGCGTCGACGTCTCTAAAAGCAAAATGTTGGAAAAAAAACAACAAAAAAAAACCACAAAAAAAAAATGTCCATCCAGTGTTTGAGAAACTTGAATTTTATTTAAACTTGAAAAATGACTTTGCCTTAACTTTTATACAAGACAAGCATAGAGTTTATTTCTTTTCAGAAAAAAAAAAATCCCCCCCTCCGACCCCCCAACAATGTAAACGAAACGTGACACGTGGAAAATATTTAGCTGAACCGAAACGTCACGAGTCTTTACGGAGAAAGTTCAAATCGAGCAGCAATGTTTTTCTTCCTTTTTTTTTTTTTTGTGTTTTTGTAAAAAAAAAAATGTACGAAAAGAATAATTTGTTCTCTTTTTGTTTAAATAGTTTCAGGTTGTTTCTTTTTTTTTTTGTTTTCGGGGAAAAATATAAACCATGTAAATGCAAAACTAGTCAATACTGTATTAAAATTTGTGCACTTTGAAGTGTGTGCTTTTGCTTGTACAGTTGTAAATACTCAGAAAAATATAAGAGGTACCTTAAAATGATTATAGAAAAAAAAAAACTATATTGATCTTGTTGAACTATTAATGTCGCTATTTGGGCTGGATGTAGGATATAAGAGGAAGAAACAAAAAAAAAAAGATTATTTTTTTCTTTAATTTGTTTTTATTTTTTAAAGTTTTTTTTGGGTTGTGCAGAGTTTGAATCCTGCTCCACGCTGCCGCTGGACAGGTCGTCTGATTGTACATTTTGTTTATTTGTTGTCTTTTCATTCCATATTATGGTCGGTCACATCTGGGTGGACCCTCTTCTTCCTCCTCTTCCTCCTCCTCCTCTTCCTCCCTCTCTTCCCTCCCCACACTGTGCACTAATTGGTACCGACGAGCATCTTCTTAACGAACCTTACAAAGCTGCGTGTCCACCGACATCCTCTTTTTAAAGCTCTGGCTGCGTTTTTGTTGCTTTTTTTACAAATTTTGATTTGACTGTTTATTGAGTTTGTTTGTTTGTTTGTTTGTTTGTTTGTTTAGAAGCACGCGGATCAAGAAGTTTGAATGCTGAAGCTGTAAAATCACTACATGTCGGAGTTTTTTTAGTCGTCACTGTGCAAACAAACAGCAAAGGATCTTTTTCTATCTTTAAAATACTACTGTTATAATACCGAGATTAATTAATAGATGTAAGTTTAAAAAGTAATTTAAAAAAAAGGCGTTAAAGTATTTAATGTTTTCCAACAGGATGTGTAATAGTTTCAGAGCTGGGGGGGGGTTAGCCTCGTGTAGACCATGACACTAATACTCAACATCGATGTTATACCGTGATTGATTCTGACATTATGCAACTCAACAGTATATAATCAAACTGCATTGTGTCCACATGAGGTGGGCAGCATGACTAGACAATATCTTAATAAACAATATTAATAATAGGACAGTAGAGAGCTGAAGTTCTGCCGTTTTTAGTTTTATTTTTTTAACCTTTAAAAACACGTTAATGTGTTTTCTAATCGAGGTTTTTTTCTGTTATCGGTTTCTCTGAAAAGGCTGAATTTGTTTTGTTTTTTTTACTTAAAATTACAGCTTGTTGTTGTGTAAGTGTGTTTAAGGAGGTCGCCGTGTTTCTACGGTAGCCCAGAAGGGACAAAGCAAACGCTGACTCGGTCGGAAGTCGTAATCCAAAGATTAAAAATTGCTAATTCTGGTTAGCACACACCAGCTAAAGCTCCCCAATATCGGCGTTTCGGTATCGATACTTTTATAAATACGTAAACACATTTTCTTCAAAACTTTTTTTTTTTTTGGTCATTTAACCCGACGTGTGTTTAAGGTTCGATACCATCCCGAGCTGCGAGCGTCCGATAGTGTATCTGTAGCTAAGACTCATGGGAGATGTAGTTGTTTATCTTTTGTTCAAATTGGACGTTGAAATTATCCCGACTTGGGTCTTAAATGATGATTTACGGTCTAATCTGAGCAGGTCGTCGGGGGGCGGATTGTCCCTGGTGTCACTTCTTTTTGCTCCGAAGATAAATTTGGGAAACGGTTTCTCTTACGGACAGAAAACTACAGGAAGTTTGAGCTTTTTCAGACGAACCGATAAAAGAAATTCCAAAATACAACAACTGGCAGCACTTCTCTCTCTCTCTCTCTCTCTCTCTCTCTCTCTCTCTCTCTCTCTCTCTCTCTCTCTCTCTCTCTCTCTCTCTCTCTCTCTCTCTCTCTCGTCACGTATCGGCGCGCTGACGTCGGTACCGTTCGCTCCTCTAGCCGGCTTTAAAAAAAAAAACAAAAAAACAATGTTTAAAAAAAAACGATGAAAAAAAACAAACACAAAAAAGAGCGATGCCTGATGGACACGTCCCAGTTTTGTCTTCTGTCTTCAGCGAGGCGATCTGATGTGTGCTTGTACAGCGAGCGACACTCGAGGCGGTCTCATTTCTTTAAGACGCAGAATAAATGTTGTTGTTGTCGTCGGTCGAGCTGAAAGTCTCTCGACCGACCGACCGACCGACCGACCTCGAGTGTCGCTGCAGGTACCAGACGAGACATCCAAAATAAAACGGTTCGCTCAGTGTTTTTCCTTCTGACTCTGTTTGTTCTTCAGCTTTCATCACTTCCTCTTCCTGAGAAATAAAATGTACAAATAATTTCATTTTTTTTCTGTTTGTTGTTGTTTTTGTTTTGGGGGGGGGGTGCAGAAGCAAAGGGGCTCAACTGGAATCACAGTTTGTTTGTTTGTTGTTGTTTTTTTACATGTGTTTCTGGCACATAACGTACATTAACATACGCAGATTAAAATGTTTAAAAAAATAATAAATAAACCATTTGATCACATGTGGGACTGCAAACCAATAACTGTGCCATTATACGACTTGTTTTTGTTTTTGTTTTTGTTTTGACTGGGCAGTTTAAACCTGTACATAGCTGAGCGCTTCATCTCGGGCTTTTTATGTGTGTTTATTCTTTGTATTTTATTTTTGAGATGTTGTTACTGAAAGTCCATCAAAAGAAGAAGAAGAAAAAAAAAGACTTCTCACATCTGGAGAAATCTACAAAGTGACACCACTGACTTGTTAGGAGAAGTTTTTTCGTGCGTTGCAACTTGGCGGTCGAATCCCTCGCCGCCAACCAACCCCGCCGCCCGAGGTCGAGGCATGTTTGACCTCAAAACTTTTTTTGAGACGCGGTAAAACACAGACGCTGATTACAAACTGGGGGGGCGATCCCTGAACTGTGAATGTGTGCATGTGTGGAATAAATAAATGTACCAACCGACCCCGCCGCCACCGCCGGGGGGGGAAATCCAGACCGATGCAAAAGGTTGTGACTCCTTCCTGAAAGACCTCAGACTGGATGAGGTTTGTTTTTGTTTTGAAGGGATCTCTTTGTTTTTGTTTTTTGTTTTTTTGGGCGGGAAAGACGGCCCCAAGTTCTGCACGCCTCTCCTGTACCGCCGGCATTAAACGCTCGCGTCGCGGCGTTTTCCTTTTCTCTCATGGACTTCGTACACGGAGCGTCACACCTCATATCAGCCTGTCGGGTCGCCTCAGCTCTCGGTCTCCTTCCTTCCTGTTCGCCCCCCGTCGTTTGACAGTGCCATTGTTGTTTTTGTTTTTGTTTTTTTTTTTCTCCTCGAGGGTTGCATCTTGTCATAAAAACAAACTTCTTTCCTTTTTAAAGATATAATAACGAATGCACACCAACTGACTGGAACAAGATCTCTTTATCAACTCACTGTGGTTTAACTCATTAACACTCTCACCGTGCTACGCTAACCGCTGTGGACAATCGATGACTCCATCGCGTTTTGGGGTTTGGACAGATTATAATTATTATTATTTTTGCCTAACGACACCTTTAACAGATGTGGAAAGGAGGTTGCGTTTCAAGAGGGCTTTCTTTTTATTGTTTTTGGGGGGTTTTTTGTTATTATTTGGGTCTATTCTTCCATCGAGACTGGAATCAAGCGTACATGTCAGCTATAGATAATTTAAGTTACTCTGTGTCATGATGTAAAACTGTCTAATTTGGAGAAAAAAAATGTAGCTTACTGAAAAATAAAGATTTAGGCACTGTTGAGGAGCCGCTGTCTGTTGGTGTTGTTATTTTTTGGGGCTTTTTCTGAACAAAATGCAACTTTAACTTGAACTATTTTGACCTAGAAACTGCAATAACTAATAAATAAAGTAGTTTCATACATTGAGTTTAATAATAACTGAAACTTAAAAAAAAAAAAAAAAACACTGATTCTCAAACTGCTAGGTAAAGTAATCTTTAAAATAAGTTTCCCGTAACGTTTTGGTTTCAATATCAGCCTGAATGTGACGTTAATAACTTTCCCACTCAGGATTCAACATCAGTAGATAATAAATAATCTCATTATTGAGAATAAACCTGCCTCCTGTGTGAACATGTGTACAATTTTTAGAGGAATTATCTCGCCCTGGAGGTATTACGGCGCCACCCGAAGAAAGCGGGAAGAACCTCGCCAACCCCCGACCTCGAAATCCAAGCTGGCTGATCTGGGCGTCAATTAAAGATGTAATATTCTGTTTGTTAACATTAAATCAGTCGTACACACGTTACGTTACTAAAGTTTCTTTTTTTAGTATCTATTCTTTTAAATCGCTTCTTAAAAACAAATTTTTTTATAGGCTTTTATGTGATTTCTATTTATTTTTTAACTGGCTTTTCTTCTGCTGTTATTGTATTTTGCTTTTCTTGATTTAAATATTTAATTACATTTTGTGTATAACGGTGATTATTGTGCTTTGTCAAACTGTTTTTAAAAGATTCTCTATAAATAATAATTATTATTTAGATTGAAGTTTAATCGGAGGGGAACACAAAGTTTTAAAAAGTAAATGTGTAAATATAAATAAATATTCAAACACTCATCTCTTAATTTATTTCTATTTTAAATGTGAAATCCAGACTTCATTATGTGTTTTTACTCCACAGGTCGACAACATTGTTCTATTTTTAATATAAATTGGCTAAAAGTGCCAATTATGGAATAAATTATGTCTTATAAAAATGGGAAACGACCACAGCTTAATGTTCATATTCACTAAATAAAGTCTGATTCTTTAAACGACGAGCCGTTGAAGGCTTTAGGACATTTGGGTGTTTTTCCTTTTAAGGCTGAAGGTTTTTTAATCCTTTGATTTGAAGTCTTAACCTGGAAGTTTCCTCTGAAACTGAAGATTAAGGAAATGCAGATCTCCAAAGAAATTGTACTTTTAATATCAAAGTCTTTTTTTTTTTTCAGGAGCCTGAAGGAGACCACAGGACTTTTATTTCAAAATAAAACACCCACATTTTGAAGCAGGATATTAGACGTTGATTAAAGTTACCATAGAAAGAAATATAGTTTGTTGTAGAGCTACTTAGTAAAAAAAACACTACAAACCAACATTTTATTGTAATAATTATAATTTCTTCAGATTAAGACCACTTTGTAGATCACAGATTAAAATTTAATACATGTTAGACTAAACAGAATAAAGTCAATAATGTTAGTAATGTTAATAAAGTTTAATCAATCATCATATGTCTCTGCTTGATGCAAAACATTTTATCATTGATGTTATTTTCTATTGTTTTAAACTTTTCATATAAAGTAAGCCAAAGTGAGCCATTTTAAAAAAATTATTTTAATTTAATTGTATATCTGGATAGTTAGAATAGCCTTTAAAGATATATAATAACTCCAATCAATAATAAATCAATATTTCCGTATACTTCCTCCTTTTTGAATATGCGAGACTTAACTTATTGATAAGGATTTATTAATTGACAGTGTGTATAATGTTGTTGTTCATTTTATTTTAATGTTATTTTGTCTTGTTTTTAATATTTCTTTCTTCTTTTACTTGTTCGAAATAAATATAAACAATGAAACCGTTATTTTACGTCTGCGCATGCTCAGTTTCGAACGCGACAGCTCAGCCAATCGTGTGCGAGCAACAGCACAGTGACATTTGCATCGAGCGCATATAAAGAGGGAGTTCACTCGCTGTGAGTTTATCCGTTTGAGGAAGTCTGACTGAGAGAGAACATGCCTGAACCCGCCAAGGCCCCGAAGAAAGGCTCAAAGAAAGCCGTGTCTAAGGTCACCAAGAGCGGCAAGAAGAGAAGGAGGAGCAGGAAGGAGAGCTACGCCATCTACGTGTACAAGGTCCTGAAGCAGGTCCACCCCGACACCGGGATCTCCTCCAAGGCCATGGGCATCATGAACTCGTTCGTGAGCGACATCTTCGAGCGCATCGCCGGTGAGTCCTCCCGTCTGGCTCACTACAACAAGCGCTCCACCATCACCTCCAGGGAGATCCAGACCGCCGTCCGCCTGCTGCTGCCCGGGGAGCTGGCCAAGCACGCCGTGTCCGAGGGCACCAAGGCCGTGACCAAGTACACCAGCTCCAAGTAAAAACCCTCCGCTGTTAACAGCAACACAACGGCTCTTTTAAGAGCCACACACCGCTTCAACTCAAGAGCTCAAAGTCCTGGAAGATTAATGTTTACACAAAGCTGTGGAGCTGGTTTCATTTATATTAATGTGATAATTATATAATGAAAATATTTTAATCTATTAAACAGTTAATCATTAATTCTCTGTGCGGTAAAATAGTCCCATCGTTTTTATTCTGGGTGATTTATGTTATAAAAGATTGTAGTAATACAAACACTTATAAAGGATCGATTTCATTTAACTGCCTATAATTATAGATTAATGCTATCAATGGGTATTGATCTGAAATTGAAGGTACAGTATTTATTTTCACCACAAGGTGGCGACAGTCACTGTTCTATATTATATTTATCTTTATACTGAAGGTTATTAACTATATTATCAGTTTCTCCAGGATTTTTTTATTATATTAAATATCTGATTACACACATACTGTAAAAATAGTTGCTATATTTATATTAAACTAATAAAATCAATAGCAACTTTGAACATTGCTGATTAAAGTGATAACTATTGCTTTTAGTGATTAAAACTGACAGTTAAAAATTCTTGTACTCTTAAATGTTTGATTTGTTTGAAAACTGTCAATATATATCTGTCAATTAAACAAATCCATGTAAATATATAGAATACAAATTTTGTTACTGTTAAAATTTCACATAATAGAAATGTATTGATAATATTAAACTGGAATTTAAGTTTAATTAATTAATCAGTTGATATCCACAAAAGAAATTATAGATTTGCAAATTAATTTTAAATTTTTTAATGTTGGGAAAAATGACTTTCTTTATAAATTAGCATGGAAATTCAGACTGTTTATGTAATTTCATTGAGTTATCAATTGTTTTTAAAATCTGTAAAATAAATGGGGAAGAAAACATTTTTAAGACCTCCAACTCCTTTGTACTCTGGTTCATGAGCACTTTATTCATGTTTTCTGATGCACTTTGACACTGGATGAACTTTATTGTGAAACTCTTGTAATATTCTCATGTGAAATCTCAATAAAGTTTATTTAAAACAGAAAAATCAACACAGTGGCTCCTCTTCCTGGACTGAATCACAGCTTGATAACTCCTCCCTCTTCTTCCTGCTCTCAAACACAGCGAGCTTCACTCTGTCCACATATTTCCTTGTTCCCTCCCCTTTAGATCTACAGTTTGAAGGATGGGTGTAACCAACATGTGGTGACGTGAAAGAGCCGACAGGCCCCATTCGCTGCAGAAACACATGTTGTTTAGATCAGAGATCAAACTAGTTTCATTTATAAGGAAGTGAAACTCAGACAGTCGTTGTGACTGAGAGGTGAAATGGCGCAGAAAGGAGTTCAGCTGGACCGAGAAACCTTCTCTTGTTCGATCTGTTTGGATCTACTGAAGGATCCGGTGGCTATTCCCTGTGGACACAGCTACTGCATGAACTGTATTAAAAGCTTCTGGGATGGAGAAGATGAGAAGGAAATCCACAGCTGCCCTCAGTGTAGACAGACCTTCATACCGAGGCCTCTCCTGGTTAAAAACACCATGTTAGCAGTTTTAGTGGAGGAACTGAAGAAGACTGGACTCCAAGCTGCTCCTGCTGATCACTGCTATGCTGGACCTGAAGATGTGTCCTGTGATGTCTGCACTGGGAGAAAACTGAAAGCCTTCAAGTCCTGTCTGGTCTGTTTGGCCTCTTATTGTGAGAAACACCTCCAGCGTCACTTTGATGCAGCTCCATTAAAGAAACACAAGCTGGTGGACCCCTCCAAGAAGCTCCAGGAGAACATCTGCCCTCGTCATGATGAGGTGATGAAGATGTTCTGCCGTACTGATCAGCAGTGTATCTGTTATCTCTGCTCTGTGGATGAACATAAAGGCCACGACACAGTCTCAGCTGCAGCAGAAAGGACTGAGAGGCAGAGAGAGCTCGAGGTGAGTCGACAAAACATCCAGCAGAGAATCCAGGACAGAGAGAAAGATGTGAAGGAGCTTCAACAGCAGGTGGAGGCTATCAATCGCTCTGCTGATGAAGCAGTGGAGGACAGTGAGAAGATCTTCGTTGAGCTGATCAGTCTCATCCAGAAAAGAAGCTCTGATGTGAAGCAGCAGGTCAGATCCCAGCAGGAAACTGAAGTGAGTCGAGTCAAAGAGCTTCAGGAGAAGATGGAGCAGGAGATCACTGAGCTGAAGAGGAAAGACGCTGAGATGAAGAAGCTGTCACACACAGAGGACCACAACCAGTTTCTACACAACTACCCCTCACTGTCAGCACTCAGTGAATCTACATCCAGCATCAATATCCGTCCTCTGAGGTACTTTGAGGATGTGACAGCGGCTGTTTCAGAGCTCAGAGATAAACTACAGGACGTTCTGAGAGAGAAATGGACAAACGTCTCACTGACAGTGACTGAAGTGGATGTTTTACTGCCACAACCAGAGCCCAAGACCAGAGCTGGATTCTTAAGATATTCACATGAAATCACACTGGATCCAAACACAGCAAACACACAGCTGTTATTATCTGAGGGGAACAGAAAAGCAACATTAATGAATCAACATCAGTCTTATTCTAGTCACCCAGACAGATTCACTGGATGGTGGCAGGTCCTGAGTAGAGAGAGTCTGAGTGGACGTTGTTACTGGGAGGTGGAGTGGAGAGGGAGAGGAGTTTGTTTAGCAGTCGCATACAAGAATATCAACAGAGCAGGGAGCTCAGCTGAATGTGGGTTTGGATACAATGACAAATCTTGGGCTTTAATTTGTAACAACAACAGTTATACGTTTTGGTACAATGATGTCCAAACTCCTGTCTCAGGTCCTCTGTCCTCCAGAGTTGGAGTGTATCTGGATCACAGTGCAGGTATTCTGTCCTTCTACAGCATCTCTGAAACCGTGACTCTCCTCCACAGAGTCCAGACCACATTCACTCAGCCTCTCTATGCTGGACTTGGGTTTTATTCTGGATTTTGGTTTTCGCTTATATTGAATCCACATCTAGAGTTCTGTAAACTGAAGTAGACAGAAGTCATCTAAGGGATTTAATCCTGTGTATAAGCATCTTGTTTCTGTTGATGAGAGCTGATTGATCACCTGTCAATCAAACATTGTGGGCGGTACTTTGACATCTTCTCATTATTTGTTCTGTAAATGTTTGAGTTTCTTTAGTTGGAGCTCCTTCCTGTGTCTGTTTAACCATGGAGGCTATCACTGCTCATGATGATATTTGACATTTCTCTGTATGAAAATATAAACTTCTGTTTGCTCTAAATGTTTGTTGAATATTTGTTTTGATGTATTTGTTGTTGTTTATCTTCCAATCTCACTTTGTTCTATAAGTACAAATGTTTGTGGAGAAGAAAAAACAATTGTCAGAGGACCGAACCTGCTGGAGACATTTCTGTGAGTTTCAATCATTATCACATTTTTTGGGACTTTACAATGTGGTTAATTCCTTTTGGTGGGACATATATAAGGTTGTAAAGGGTTAATATTAATATTATACTGGTTTGACGTACTATACCTTAGTTACCTGTAAACATGACTTAAGTAAGATATAATTCAATATAATGTATTTGTTTAAAAAGAAAAAAAACTGTATTGAAATGTATTTATGTAATGGAAAAACTGCCATCAGTCATATTGGGTTATAACTGTTAGTGCCATTGAACCCTGCTTGTTGATTTTATAATTTCTTTGTTGTTGTTTTTGTTGTTCTTTTAGGGTGTAGGCCTAAATAAAGGTCTAAATCTTTTCCCTACCATTGTCACCCAAAGGAAATTGAAATTGAAACTCCTTTATTATCATAGTTTGTTTTGTGTGCTTCATTTTGCTTTGTACTTTTTCTCTTTTTGTACAGTTCAGGCTCGTGTATGTACAAAAATATATGAAAGTGTAATAATGAGAAAGTGTAAACATTGAAATACTATCAATAAAAAATATAAAATTGGAAAATGAATAAAAATATCAAGTTTTGGTTAAAGTTATAAGGTTACTTGTACTTTGTTTTATTTTTGTTGGTCACTGGTGTTTTTAACCTTAAATGAAGTTCTGATTTTATTTTGAAACTCCCGCACAAGTGAAAGCGGAAGCCTTGTCGTTAACGCGGGAACTCGGCGTCCTCTGTTCTGATTGGACGATGGAACTTACGCTCAGCTCATCCAATGAACGAGCAGCTCTCCGCTATATAAACACGTTCCGCCGCCGTTGAGTTACATTCAGTCAAATAAACCGAACAATAAAGATGTCTGGTCGCGGTAAGGGAGCCGGTAAAGTCAGAGCAAAGGCCAAGACTCGTTCCTCCAGGGCCGGACTCCAGTTCCCGGTGGGCCGAGTGCACAGGCTGCTCAGGAAGGGCAACTACGGGGAGCGCGTCGGCGCCGGAGCTCCGGTGTATCTGGCGGCGGTGCTGGAGTATCTGACCGCTGAGATCCTGGAGCTGGCTGGAAACGCCGCCCGCGACAACAAGAAGACCCGGATCATCCCCCGGCACCTGCAGCTGGCCGTCCGCAACGACGAGGAGCTCAACAAGCTGCTGGGCGGAGTGACCATCGCTCAGGGCGGCGTGCTGCCCAACATCCAGGCGGTCCTGCTGCCCAAGAAGACCGAGAAGGCCGCCAAGAAGTAAAGAAGCGACTCAACCGACCCAACGGCTCTTTTAAGAGCCACACAACCTCCACTGAAGAGAAACTTCCTTTATTCACACTTTACCATCTTAAATACAACATTTATATATTTATATAACCTGAATTAAACTCAGGTTGGGGAGGGAACCTTTCCTAAACAAAGTATCACTACATCCTCTATAATATATTACATTAATCTTTATCAGTCTGTTAGTAAGATGTTACTGCATACAGCCTGATAATAGGCTGAATGTGACATCTTGATCTGCTGTAAACTAATAAATATACCTTATTGATTACCCTGAGATGAGATCAATGTGATGGAAACTGATATTTTTGGCTCAATTCAGCAGCTTTCTGCTGTCGACTGTAGCTGGAAGTTAGATTTGGGTAAAGGACAGAAACCTGTCAGTCAAGGCCTTAATAGCCTCTTAATGGTTTATAGGAGTCCCTGCAATGTGTCATCATACACCTGTTTACAGTTGGACAACATGTTCACACACATAAGTGAATTATTGACTGTGGGAAGAGTTAATAATGAAACAAAGTCCTCTTGCTGGCTTTTCCAGAACTTTAAAGTATGGTGTCTTTGAATTTCTTGAAAAACATTCTATAAATTAAATTTTTATTATTAGTAAAAGGGGACGTATATGAACCCCACCTGATGGGGTTGAAAGCTCTGGAGAAAGTGAACAGATAGTTTCCTGCTCTCTGCTTCATCACACTGAACCACATGATGTAAAGTTGAATTGCCTGAAAAACACTTTTGGAGAAGTTGATTGAGCTCTGCTGCTTGCTGAAGTGACGTCTGGGAAATGTAGTGAGCTTCCAACACCAACAAAGGAAACAATATAAATAAACAATATAAATAAATAAAAGTGAGGAACTTATTTTGTTTTCTCGAGATAATGAAATAAGTAAAGACAAACATTAATTATCACAAGGAAACAATCTTTGTCATGTAGATAACTAAATAAGTCGTCATCACGAGATAACAGTGCATTAAAATAAAAATAACCCATGGCCGTTCTGCTTCTGTACTTGTTGGTTATTGTTCAGTTTTATAAGCGTTTACCGCTTTGTGCTCAGCTGTTTCTGTTCATGCAATACTGAATAAAGACTTTATACATTCCTCAGTTACAATAATGTTTAAAGTAATAACTAATGTAACTTGTATTTACTCATGTTGGTCAATAAAACTGCTACTGAAACCAGATGAGTTTATTTAATCTGCAGAATGTGACAGTAAACAACCTCTTTAACCTCAGACTGTACATTAGAGATATTAGACTTTATACTATATAATAATGTTAATATTGAATAATAAAGATGTGTTTGAGGACTGCTGCTCTCAGGGAGTTTATGTGGCTCTGAAAAGAGCCGTTGTGTGTTGGTCCAACAGGTCTGGGGTCAGTTTAAGCCCTCTCTCCGCGGATACGGCGGGCCAGCTGGATGTCTTTGGGCATGATGGTCACCCTCTTGGCGTGGATGGCGCACAGGTTGGTGTCCTCGAACAGGCCCACCAGGTAAGCCTCGCTGGCCTCCTGCAGAGCCATGACGGCGGAGCTCTGGAAGCGCAGGTCGGTCTTGAAGTCCTGAGCGATCTCCCTCACCAGGCGCTGGAAGGGCAGCTTGCGGATCAGCAGCTCGGTGGACTTCTGGTAGCGGCGGATCTCCCTCAGAGCCACGGTACCGGGCCTGTAACGGTGGGGCTTCTTCACTCCGCCGGTGGCGGGGGCGCTCTTACGGGCAGCCTTGGTCGCCAGCTGCTTCCTGGGAGCTTTTCCTCCGGTGGACTTACGGGCGGTCTGCTTCGTTCTGGCCATTGTTGCTTATCGATCCGCTCTGAGCTCACAGAGAGAGAAGAATACCGTCTGACTGCCGGCGGCGGCTTTATAAAGGGACTGCCGGAGCGACGGCAGCGCTCATTGGGCCACACAGAAAAGCGCGCGCGTTGGAACTCGTCAGCGATTGGAGGAGAAAATTCAAAATAAAACCCTCCGCCAATCAGATCGATAGATCATTTATATATAAAACATCTGAAATAAGTTTACATCAATATATCTTTAATCATTTAATATTTATTTAATCATTTAATATTTACTTCTTTCATAAACTGTTTTTATATCATGTTTTATTTATGTTGTTTTTATTATAATTGAACACTTAAAAGTCAGATTGTTGTTTGATTTTATTTTGATTAAGATTAATAATCTCTTATTGGTATTCTTTTAATTAGTCATTTT
>NW_026136701.1:24567156-24591561 GCF_905237075.1 Dicentrarchus labrax
AAATGACTAATTAAAAGAATACCAATAAGAGATTATTAATCTTAATCAAACAACAATCTGACTTTAAGTGTTCAATTATAATAAAAACAACAAATAAAACATGATATAAAAACAGTTTATGAAAGAAGTTAATATTAAATGATTAAATAAATATTAAATGATTAAAGATATATTGATGTAAACTTCCGTATTTCAGATGTTTTATATATAAATGATCTATCGATCTGATTGGCGGAGGGTTTTATTTTGAATTTTCTCCTCCAATCGCTGACGAGTTCCAACGCGCGCTTTTCTGTGTGGCCCAATGAGCGCTGCCGTCGCTCCGGCAGTCCCTTTATAAAGCCGCCGCCGGCAGTCAGACGGTATTCTTCTCTCGTGAGCTCAGAGCGGATCGATAAGCAACAATGGCCAGAACGAAGCAGACCGCCCGTAAGTCCACCGGAGGAAAAGCTCCCAGGAAGCAGCTGGCGACCGGGCTGCCCGTAAGAGCGCCC
The DNA here is from genome assembly GCF_905237075.1 of Dicentrarchus labrax. Lineage (NCBI taxonomy): Eukaryota > Metazoa > Chordata > Actinopteri > Moronidae > Dicentrarchus > Dicentrarchus labrax. The sequence goes on from NW_026136701.1 coordinate 24,567,651, forward strand.
CCGCCACCGGCGGAGTGAAGAAGCCCCACCGTTACAGGCCCGGTACCGTGGCTCTGAGGGAGATCCGCCGCTACCAGAAGTCCACCGAGCTGCTGATCCGCAAGCTGCCCTTCCAGCGCCTGGTGAGGGAGATCGCTCAGGACTTCAAGACCGACCTGCGCTTCCAGAGCTCCGCCGTCATGGCTCTGCAGGAGGCCAGCGAGGCTTACCTGGTGGGCCTGTTCGAGGACACCAACCTGTGCGCCATCCACGCCAAGAGGGTGACCATCATGCCCAAAGACATCCAGCTGGCCCGCCGTATCCGCGGAGAGAGGGCTTAAACTGACCCCAGACCTGTTGGACCAACACACAACGGCTCTTTTCAGAGCCACATAAACTCCCTGAGAGCAGCAGTCCTCAAACACATCTTTATTACAATATTAACATTATTATATAGTATAAAGTCTAATATCTCTAATGTACAGTCTGAGGTTAAAGAGGTTGTTTACTGTCACATTCTGCAGATTAAATAAACTCATCTGGGTTCAGTAGCAGTTTTATTGACCAACATGAGTAAATACAAGTTACATTAGTTATTACTTTAAACATTATTGTAACTGAGGAATGTATAAAGTCTTTATTCAGTATTGCATGAACAGAAACAGCTGAGCACAAAGCGGTAAACGTTTATAAAACTGAACAATAACCAACAAGTACAGAAGCAGAACGGCCATGGGTTATTTTTATTTTAATGCACTGTTATCTCGTGATGACGACTTATTTAGTTATCTACATGACCAAGATTGTTTCCTTGTGATAATTAATGTTTGTCTTTACTTATTTCATTATCTCGAGAAAACAAAATAAGTTCCCTCACTTTTATTTATTTATATTGTTTATTTATATTGTTTCCTTTGTTGGTGTTGGAAGCTCACTACATTTCCCAGACGTCACTTCAGTCAAGCAGCAGAGCTCAATCAACTTCTCCAAAAGTGTTTTTCAGGCAATTCAACTTTACATCATGTGGTTCAGTGTGATGAAGCAGAGAGCAGGAAACTATCTGTTCACTTTCTCCAGAGCTTTCAACCCCATCAGGTGTGGTTCATATACGTCCCCTTTTACTAATAATAATAAATTTAATTTATAGAACGTTTTTCAAGAAATTCAAAGACACCATACTTTAAAGATCTGGAAAAGCCAGCAAGTGGACTTTGTTTCATTATTAACTCTTCCCACAGTCAATAATTCACTTATGTGTGTGAACATGTTGTCCAACTGTAAACAGGTGTATGATGACACATTGCAGGGACTCCTATAAACCATTAAGAGGCTATTAAGGCCTTGACTGACAGGTTTCTGTCCTTTACCCAAATCTAGCTTCCAGCTACAGTCGACAGCAGAAAGCTGCTGAATTGAGCCAAAAACGTCAGTTTCCATCACATTGATCTCATCTCAGGGTAATCAATAAGGTATATTGATTAGTTTACAGCAGATCAAGGTCATATCAGCCTATTATCAGGCTGTATGCAGTAACATCTTACTAACAGACTGATAAAGATTAATGTAATATATTATAGAGGATGTAGTGATACTTTATTTAGGAAATTTTATATAAAAATTTTAATTTTTTATTTAAGGTTTTAAAATTATATTATGGTTTTTTTTAGTGGGGGGGGGGGGGTGTTTAAAGGAAGTGTGTTGTTGGGGGGGGGTGTGTTTTTTTTATTTGGGGCGTTTTTTTGGTTTTTTAGGTCGTGGGGGCCTCCTGGGTTTGGGGGGGCCGCCGGCCCGGGGGGAGGTTAACCCCCCCGGAGGGTTGGGCCCTTGTTGTGGGGGGGGGGGTGGGGGGGGGGGGGGGGGGGGTGCGGGGGTTTTTTTGTGTCTTGGGGGGGGGTTCCGGGCCGCCCCCGGACTTGGGCGGCCAGGTCCCAACCCCCCCCACCACCACCAGAGCCCCCCGGGGCCGGGCCCCCCCCCTTCCCCTCCCCTCCCCGGGCGCCTGTGCCCCGGCCCACCGGGAATGGGGCCGGCCGGGGGGGACGGTGTTTTGTCTTTTTCTCCCCCCTACCCGCCCCCTTCCCCGAGACAACTTTTTTTTTTTTTTGGTTTGACTGAAGAAATTAAACGGGGGGGGGAAGGTGTTTATATAGGAGAGCGCTCGTTCATTGGATGAGCTGAGCGTAAGTTCCATCGTCCAATCAGAACAGAGGACGCCGAGTTCCCGCGTTAACGACAAGGCTTCCGCTTTCACTTGTGCGGGAGTTTCAAAATAAAATCAGAACTTGATTTAAGGTTAAACGCACCAGTGACCAACAAAATAAAACAAAGTACAAGTAACCTTATAACTTTAATCAAAACTTGATATTTTTATTGATTCAGTATTTCAATTAAGTTTTACACTTTCTCATTATTACACTTTCATATATTTTTGTACATACACGAGCCTGAACTGTACAAAAGAGAAAAAGTACAAAGCAAAATGAAGCACACAAAACAAACTATGATAATAAAGGAGTTTCAATTTCAATTTCCTTTGGGTGACAATGGTAAGGAAAAGATTTAGACCTTCATTTAGGCCTACACCCTAAAAGAACAACAAAAACAACAACAAAGAAATTATAAAATCAACAAGCAGGGTTCAATGGCACTAACAGTTATAACCCAATATGACTGATGGTCAGTTTTTCCATTACATAAATACATTTCAATACAGTTTTTTTATTTTTGAACAAATACATTTTATTGAATTATATCTTACTTAAGTCATGTTTACAGGTAACTAAGGTATAGTACGTCAAACCAGTATAATATTAATATTAACCCTTTACAACCTTATATATGTCCCACCAAAAGGAATTAACCACATTGTAAAGTCCCAAAAAATGTGATAATGATTGAAACTCACAGAAATGTCTCCAGCAGGTTCGGTCCTCTGACAATTGTTTTTTCTTTTCCACAAACATTTGTACTTACAGAACAAAGTGAGATTGGAAGAGAAACAACAACAAATACATCAATACAAATATTCAACAAACATTTAGAGCAAACAGAAGTTTATATTTTCATACAGAGAAATGTCAAATATCATCATGAGCAGTGATAGCCTCCATGGTTAAACAGACACAGGAAGGAGCTCCAACTAAAGAAACTCAAACATTTACAGAACAAATAATGAGAAGATGTCAAAGTACCGCCCACAATGTTTGATTGACAGGTGATCAATCAGCTTTCCACAACAAAAACATGATGTTTATGGATTAAACTTAGATGACTTCTGTCTACTTCAGTTTACAGAACTCAGCAGTGTCTCCATAATCTGAAAACCAAAGTCCAGCATAGAGAGGCTGAGTGAATGTGGTCTGGACTCTGTGGAGGAGAGTCATGGTTTCAGAGACGCTGTAGAAGGACAGAATACCTGCACTGTGATCCAGATACACTCCAACTCTGGAGGACTGAGGACCTGAGACTGGAGTTTGGACATTTGTTGTACCAAAACGTATAACTGTTGTTGTCACAACTTAAAGCCCAAGATTTGTCATTGAGTCCAAACCCACATTCATCTGAGCTCCCTGCTCTGTTGATATTCTTGTATGCAACTGCTACATAAACTCCCTCCCCTCTCCACTCCACCTCCCAGTAACAACGTCCAGTCAGACTCTCTCTACTCAGGACCTGCATCCACATCCAGTGAATCTGTCTGGGTGACTAGAATAAGACTGTTGTTGATTCATTAATGTTGCTTTTCTGTTCCCCTCAGATAATAACAGCCAGTGTGTTTGCTGTGTTTGGATCCAGTGTGATTTCACGTGAATATCTTAAGAATCCAGCTCTGGTCTTGGGCTCTGGTTGTGACAGTAAAACATCCACTTCAGTCACTGTCAGTGAGACGTTTGTCCATTTCTCTCTCAGAACGTCCTGTAGTTTATCTCTGAGCTCTGAAACAGCCACTGTCACATCCTCAAAGTACCTCAGAGGACGGATATTGATGCTGGATGTAGATTCACTGAGTGCTGACAGTGAGGGGTAGTTGTGTAGAAACTGGGTGTGGTCCTCTGTGTGTGACAGCTTCTTCATCTCAGCGTCTTTCCTCTTCAGCTCAGTGATCTCCTGCTCCATCTTCTCCTGAAGCTCTTTGACTCGACTCACTTCAGTTTCCTGCTGGGATCTGACCTGCTGCTTCACATCAGAGCTTCTTTTCTGGATGAGACGGATCAGCTCAGTGAAGATCTTCTCACTGTCCTCCACTGCTTTATCAGCAGAGCGATTGATAGCCTCCACCTCCTGTTGAAGCTCCTTCACATCTTTCTCTCTGTCCTGGATTCTCTGCTGGATGTTTTGTCGACTCACCTCGAGCTCTCTCTGCCTCTCAGTCCTTTCTGCTGCAGCTGAGACTGTGTCGTGGCCTTTATGTTCATCCACAGAGCAGAGATAACAGATACACTGCTGATCAGTACGGCAGAACATCTTCATCACCTCATCATGACGAGAGCAGATGTTCTCCTGGAGCTTCTTGGAGGGGTCCACCAGCTTGTGTTTCTTTAATGGAGCTGCATCATAATGAGGCTGGAGGTGTTTCTCACAGTAAGAGGCCAAACAGACCAGACAGGACTTGAAGGCTTTCAGTTTTCTCCCAGTGCAGACATCACAGGACACATCTTCAGGTCCAGCATAGCAGAGATCAGCAGGAGCAGCTTGGAGTCCAGTCTTCTTCAGTTCCTCCACTAAAACTGCTAACATGGTGTTTTTCACCAGGACAGGTCTCGGTGTGAAGGTCTGCCTACACTGAGGGCAGCTGTGGATTTCCTTCTCATCTTCTCCATCCCAGAAGCTTTTAATACAGTTCATGCAGTAGCTGTGTCCACAGGGAATAGCCACCGGATCCTTCAGTAGATCCAGACAGATCGAACAAGAGAAGGTTTCTCGGTCCAGCTGAACTCCTTTCTGCGCCATTTCACCTCTCAGTCACAACAACTGTCTGAGTTTCACTTCTTTATAAATGAAACTAGTTTGAGCTCTGATCTAAACAGCATGTGTTTCTGCAGCGAATGGGGCCTGTCGGCTCTTCCACGTCACCACATGTTGGTTACACCCATCCTTCAAACTGTAGATCTAAAGGGGAGGGAACAAGGAAATATGTGGACAGAGTGAAGCTCGCTGTGTTTGAGAGCAGGAAGAAGAGGGAGGAGTTATCAAGCTTTGATTCAGTCCAGGAAGAGGAGCCACTGTGTTGATTTTCCTGTTTTAAATCAACTTTGGGATTTCACATGAGAATATTACAAGAGTTTCACAATAAAGTGCATCCAGTGTCAAAGTGCATCAGAAAACATGAATAAAGTGCTCATGAACCAGAGTACAAAGGAGTTGGAGGTCTTAAAAATGTTTTCTTCCCCATTTATTTTACAGATTTTAAAAACACATTGATAACTCATTGAAATTACATAAACGGTCTGAATTTCCATGCTAATTTATAAAGAAAGTCATTTTTCCCCACATAAAAAATTTAAAATTAATTTGCAAATCTCTAATTTCTTTTGTGGATATCAACTGATTTATTAATTTAAACTTAAATTCCAGTTTCATATTATCAATGTATTTCTATTAGGTGAAATTTTAAACAGTAACAATTTGTATTCTATATATTTACATGGATTGTTTAATACAGATATATATTGACAGTTTTCAAACAAATCAAACATTTAGTGCAAGTACAAATTTTTTATCTATCAGTTTTAATCACTAAAAGCAATAATTATATCTCACTTTAATCAGCAATGTTCAAAGTTGCTATTGATTTTATTAGTGAAATATAGCAACTATTTTTACAGTATATGTGTAATCAGATATTTAATATTTTAAAAAATCCTGGAGAAACTGATAATTATAGTTAATAACCTTCAGTATAAAGATAAATATATATAACAGTGACTGTCGCCACCTTGTGGTGAAAATAAATACTGTACCTTCAGTTTCAGATCAATACCCATTGGCAGCATTAATCTATAATATAATAACGCACAGTTAAATGAAATCGATCCTTTATAAATGTTTGTATTACTACAATCTTTTATAACACTATGAATCACCCAGAATAAAAACGATGGGACTATTTTACCGCACAGAGAATTAATGATCAACTGTTCAATAGATTAAAATATTTTCATTATATAATGATCACATTAATATAAATGAAACCAGCTCCACAGCTTTGTGTAAACATTAATCTTCCAGGACTTTGAGCTCTTGAGTTGAAGCGGTGTGTGGCTCTTAAAAGAGCCGTTGTGTTGCTGTTAACAGCGGAGGGTTTTTACTTGGAGCTGGTGTACTTGGTCACGGCCTTGGTGCCCTCGGACACGGCGTGCTTGGCCAGCTCCCCGGGCAGCAGCAGGCGGACGGCGGTCTGGATCTCCCTGGAGGTGATGGTGGAGCGCTTGTTGTAGTGAGCCAGACGGGAGGACTCACCGGCGATGCGCTCGAAGATGTCGCTCACGAACGAGTTCATGATGCCCATGGCCTTGGAGGAGATCCCGGTGTCGGGGTGGACCTGCTTCAGGACCTTGTACACGTAGATGGCGTAGCTCTCCTTCCTGCTCCTCCTTCTCTTCTTGCCGCTCTTGGTGACCTTAGACACGGCTTTCTTTGAGCCTTTCTTCGGGGCCTTGGCGGGTTCAGGCATGTTCTCTCTCAGTCAGACTTCCTCAAACGGATAAACTCACAGCGAGTGAACTCCCTGTTTATATGCGCTCGATGCAAATGTCACTGTGCTGTTGCTCGCACACGATTGGCTGAGCTGTCGCGTTCGAAACCGAGCATGCGCAGACACGTGGAGAACTGTGATATTTAACAATAATATAACAGATAAACACTAATAAAGTGAATTATTATGTTCAGGGAGGAATGAAGCATCTTTAGTGGCATCGTGACAAAGACAATAAATATATGTAAAGATTATTAATAAAATATCTTTATGTCTTTATAAAAATATTTAAAATAATGTGTACGTAAGATTACAAGTATTATGTATCAGTACTTTATATATCTTTATATATATATATATATATATAAAATATATTTATATATAGATATATATCTATATATATCTATATCCATTTATTTATATCTATATCTTTATATTATATATCTATATCTATATCTATATAAATCATATAGATATATATATATATAGTGAATATCTCCATACTATATTTATATCTATATATATATATATATATATCTATGAGGTTAATTCCCAATATTTGTGTTTCTGTTTATTATTGCAATTTTTATTACTTTAAGTATTTTAAGGACACGGCTTATGCTGTAGTCAATTTATATATTGTTTCATTGTGTTCATAGTTGTTTATTTCCTCATATCATTGCCTATTTTGTATAATAAACTTATTACAAGTCATTTTTTACTGTATGAAAAGTGTTAATACACATAATTGAAGTATATATATAATGAAGTATTTTAGCAATATAATGGATTTCTCTTGATCAGCACAATACTTTAACTTAATCAATTGTAATAGTTCTGCAGATATTTAAGAGAAATTAAATTTTAATAGGATTGTTATTTTATTGAACAGCATCAGTTTGTGATATTAAAAGGAAGTGAGCTCTTTATTTTGGTGTTGTGGCCCTTAAAAGGACCGTTGTTGTTGATGTTGATGTTGGAAACAAGGGAATCGGTTTAACCGCCGAAGCCGTACAGGGTGCGGCCCTGCCTCTTCAGCGCGTACACAACGTCCATGGCGGTCACCGTCTTCCTCTTGGCGTGCTCGGTGTAGGTGACGGCATCACGGATCACATTCTCCAGGAACACCTTCAACACACCGCGGGTCTCCTCGTAGATCAGACCGGAGATACGCTTCACTCCACCGCGGCGAGCCAGACGGCGGATGGCGGGCTTGGTGATCCCCTGGATGTTATCACGGAGGACTTTACGGTGCCGCTTGGCGCCTCCCTTACCGAGTCCTTTTCCTCCTTTGCCTCTTCCGCTCATTGTAACGTATTAAGAGTTTAATATGAATGTTCTCTCTCTCGCCGCCGTCCCACTACTTAACTCCTGACTGAGGACGTAATAGAAGACAGAGGCAGGCTACAGTTGACGGTTTAGCGCCACCTATGCGTTTCCCGTAGCAACAGTCCTCGTGGCTACCATAGCTGGAGAGCCTAAATAAAGATTTATTAACAGTTTTATTAGTTTTGTCCAATCTGTAGTCACATTTTCTAAACTCTAAACACAGTTGGCCTCACATCGGTCTGTTCATACCATACAATTAACACAATTCATGTTGTTTCCACAGAATATGCAGTCAATTAACCCATTTCTACAATGCTAAGTTTTTCTTTACCCAATACCAAAACTATGGATGTTTTTTGTGTTATTTACAAACGCTTACACACAACATGTCAGAAATAAAGACCTTATGATCAAAACCTTAAATATTGCATAAAGCCTCTACTTCTGCAACAAAAGAAGTTCAAAATCTATATTGAAACAGCTGATAAGCCTTTCTTAATGAACGTATCAATGAAACATTGAGAAATAGCTGATTTATTGTAATTTGGGTAAAATAGATCAACCACAGCTAATTCCAATCTCAATCAGAGACATAGCCAGGTGAGGAAGTTCCTTCAATTACATACACAATGCAGTATAAAGGGGACTTTCTGGACTGAGTTTATTCCATGTGGATACAGAACAACACAGATGAGGAGAGAAAGAAAGAATAATGTCTGGATAAGGAAGATGAATAGTTGGGCCAGGGAGAGGAAGAGGGCCAGGGGTGGATAAGGCATGCCCAGCGTTTCTATCCAAGGTGCATAGCGAGAGATAACGTTAGATGTGATGTGGATGAGAACATGTGTCCAAATGCTGAAGATCGTAAGGATTAGAACAGGACTGTGCATTGTTGTTTATTTTGTGTATCTGACAGTATTCTGACACATTTTAAACCAAAGGACACATAGTTTGGATTATTTGTTGATCACTGGCTGCAGTTTCATGTTGATAATACAGTAAAGCTTTAACTTCTGCAGTTTTGTTGCTTACAACTTTTTTCATCTTTACACTTTATAAAGTAAAGATTACTCATTCACTTTTGTGTAGTTTGTTGCGAACATCAACATTCGACCCTCAAGCTAAAATGTAGGGTGGTTTACAGTAAAAGGAAACTGAATTAAAACCAAACAATGGATTTCTTATTGTCTGCTGTTTGCAGGTAGAGCTGAAACATGGAAAGTAATGGAGTTTTTGTAATGCTATCAACTGTTTGTATTTAGAAAGTTGTTGTGCTATGATTGATTGATCTGTTCCTCTTGGAAAGAAAACGTGCTAGTGTTTTATCAGAATGATTTGATTTTGAGTCAGGTTTGCTGTGTTTTGATAGGTTTGTGTATATAGAGAATATTTTTTGCATTTTGAAATATAGAGTTGGTGTTTAAAGAACAAAATGTGGTTTTGAGCAGAAAATGTACTTTTTGGCTGATTGTGCGAGGTAGGTGTGTTGCTGTGTTAAGAGTTTCGATAAAGTATCTTAAGTTTAGGTAAACGCTTGTTAGAAATTGAGGAAAAAGTATAATAAAAGTTTTATTATACGCACCTTAAATCAGCCAGTTAACAGACATTCACAGCTCCACAGACCTGTATTTGTCCTGCTGCTCAGGGTGGTTTTAGTTGTGTTACACCAGATAAGAGGTCACAATTGGACAAAGAGGTACAATACATGCTAGATAATAATAGCATTCATTAGCAATATTAATAGCATAATAATAGCAGCTACCTCCAATTCAAACTGGGCGTCTCTGTGTTTACTGGTGACTTCCACTTTTCAGCCATGCACTGATTTCAGGAAAGTCAACAGTTTCACAAAAAACAAATTTGTCTCCTTTGCCACACATTCAATTTTATTCAATTTTATTTGTATAGCACCAATTCATAACAGAAGTTATGTCAGGACACTTTTCAAATAGAGCAGGTCTAGACCGAACTCTTTAAAACATCATTTACAGAGACCCAACAGTACCACCATGAGCAAGACCTTGGAGACAGCGGCAAGGAAAAACTGCCTGTTAAAAGGCAGAAACCTAGGACAGATCCTTCGGCTCTAGGTGGGTGGTCGTCTGTCTCGACCAGTTGGGGAGAGAGAGAGAGAGAGACAGACAGACAGAGAGAGAGACAGACAGACAGAGAGAGAGACAGAGAGAGAGAGAGACAGATGGCCGGCGGCTGATGAACCTTGTGTTGGAAGGTTTGTCTCTGGTTGTGCTGTGTTTGTAGATGATGTTGTCTTCTTCAGTGACACACTGATTACTGCACTCGCCTTTTTACCTGCCTGAACCATTAATCTATTGATCGACTATAGACTGCACAGGACTCAGCTGCCGGGCTTTTAACTAGAACCCAGAAACACGATCACATCACTCCTGTTTTTAGCCTTGTTGAGGAAAGCGATCTCTTTAAACCCTTATCCTCGCGTGTTCTTTTAATGAAGCAATAGGAGAAGATTTAGTTTACTCAATAATCAGCTTTATTCTTAACACCAGTAGAATGTGCAACGTTTAAAGAGCTCTGGGTCATGCTGACGCCTCCGGTTGTGATCTGAAACTTCACATACAAATAGACAATACGCCTGTTCTCTGCAACAGATTGATTAACACTATCTAATCTTCGCAAAATCTTTCACAATATGGACTTGTTTTGCATGATTATGTGGCGCTCCCTATATCTCAAGATCCTGTTGTACGGCTGCAGGGAGAAACTGTCATTAGTGTGGCCCTAATCGTTGCTGTGAGTTTGCTGTTCATTCATCCTGTTTCTTACAGAGTTCGTGCAATATACTAGCCTTCTATTTATTACATGGTGCTCAATCATCCTTATTTGCTAATGCAACTTTAATCAACTTATTCAAGCATATATGTTTTTAATCATTGGTCACATGATGGATATAAAACATAACATATCTTCAGCCTCTTTACACAGGCTCCCAGTATGTTGTTAGAATTGATTTTAAGATTTTATTGATTACTTTTAAGGCTCTTCATGGCCTGTCCGCCTGCTATATCTCCGACCTGTTAATGCCGGCTCAAACTTTCAGATGCTCGGTGCAGAGGTCTTCTGTTTGTTCCAGAGGCTGAGTCAGTGATCTGTTTTAAGTCTCTTATGAAAATATACTTTTATTGGAGAGTCTGAAGTTTCTTTTATAAATGTTTCTCATGTTTTATTTAAAACTGTGGTCAATCCTCCTTTTAGGAAACGATTGATTTTCCCGGTGGTAGTTTGGCTAATGATTCTCACTCATCAGGGTGTTTACTGCCCTCCTTCATTTTAATTTTGAAAAAGCTGTTTTTCAAATGATTTAACATTGTTCTTGTGTATTTTCTTCTTATATTAGTTTGTTTTACCAGCTACTGAAGTTCAGGTTTGGGTTGTGTATCTGATGTTCGTCCTCATATGGATCCTTTTGTGTGAAGAACTGTGTCGACACTGATCAATAAAACTTAAATTATTCACTGATATAATGAGAACTGAACGCTGAAGTGTGATTCCTGTCTGTACAAAACATAAAATATATATAATGATCAGATGTACTGTATATAAATATGTGTCAGACTTCCCAGAGGAGTGTAGTGATCGAACCTCTTCAACTAGTACTGAGTATTTGTTTAAAAAGAAAACTATAACAAGAAAGTGATTACAGCCTGAGCCGCCCTTAATACAAGACTTTATTGATATTATAAAGTATATTTATGTAATGGACAAAGTGATCTTTACTTTAAAGATGCAAAGCAGATTTCAGTCATATTGGGTTATAATGGTTAATGCTATTGAACCCTGATATTTGATGTCATAATTTTGTGTGCATAATCTTTTTAATGTTTTGGGGTTTTTTTTGTTTGTTTGTTGGTTTTTAGGGTGTAAAATGTGCAGAAAGGTGGCACTGAGACTTTAAGGGGTGGCAGACATATCGACAGATTTAATCATAAACAAAAACATTTCTTTGGAAAATCCCCCAAATGAAGATATTTGAACTCAAATATATTACATTATTGTGGCACTTTCGTAAATAATTGGATAGAATTATATATAGGTTGGAATTTAACCTATCACTGAGTCTAAAATGTCTGTTTATACCCCTGATATCCACCAAAGTTAAAAGCTCAGAGAACCACTATCACTGTCTAAAAGAAACAACAACAACAACAAAGAAAACTTTAAAAGCATCTCTTTGAATGAATAACACATGGAGTCCAACATCAGTGCAAGTGCAGAGGGAGCAATAATGTCCATCATCCAAAAGATGAAGCCATCACACTTTTGTAACATCACACTGATCTTTGATACTGATCCTGGACTCTGGGTTGCTTTCATTTTTAATCAACTTTATTATGGTTTACACATATAATAGATCACATAGACAAGGAAATTGCTTCAATAAAATCTTGTAAAGTGCAAAAAGTGCTAAAGTGCATTTAGTTCACAAAGTTCATTAAGTCAGAGTTTTTATTTTTTTCTCCAGGTGCTGATTTATATATTTAAAATGTTCCATGAGAGGAGAAAGTTTTTGTCCAGGTTTTTCCTCCTCCTGAGTTCTGTGAGTATTTGTTTTGTGACTGTCTTGCTGTCAATAACAGTCTGGGGAAGGGTCATGGCAGTTCTTGTCTTCCAGAGTTTGAAACAGACAATGCTTATTATGAGTTGGAGTAGTTCAGTTTGGTCAAGTGGTTTATTGTGTCCGGTCATGATTCCGTACATTACTGATTTCCAGCATGGTTTATAGTTTATTCCAAAGTCCTTCAAGGCGTTGCTTTCCATTTATTCCCATTGTGGTCTCCTCAATGGATCCCTGGACGAGAGCTTTGTTATCTGCAACCTGTAGAATTCACACTCACAGAATGAAAATACAAAAAGGCTCTTTAAATATTATAACAAAAACTGTCTGCATTGAACTATAAACTGTTGTCCCCATTGGCTGCAGTGAAGACATTGAGGACAAAATTCACAGACATGGAAATATAATATGAGGCTTCAACTGTTTGAGTTAGAAAATCAGAAAATCCAAAGTCAGTTATCTGTTTTTGATTTGTTGAATTATTCTAAACATTTAAAGATTTTATTTAACTGAGTTACAGGACATATTAGTGACATTGAGAACTGGGGAGTCACCTCCAAACCCTCTGATTCTGAGAAGAGTTTACCTCCAAAATGCTGAAGTGACCAGTGTTTCTAAAAGAGAAATATTAAACATACAGTATCTCTCTGAAACAGTTCCTCTTCCTGGACTGAATGACAGTTTGATAACTCCTCCCTCTTCTTCCTGCTCATAGCGAGCTTCACTCTGTCCACATATGTCCTTGTTCCCTCTCCTTTAGATCTACAGTTTGAAGGATGGGTGTAACCAACATGTGGTGACGTGAAAGAGCCGACAGGCCCCATTCGCTGCAGAAACACATGCTGTTTAGATCAGAGATCAAACTAGTTTCATTTTTAAATAAGTGAAACTCAGGCAGTCGTTGTGACTGAGAGGTGAAATGGCGCAGAAAGGAGTTCAGCTGGATCAGGAAACCATTTCTTGTTCAATCTGTCTGGATATACTGAAGGATCCGGTGACTATTCCCTGTGGACACAGCTACTGCATGAACTGTATTAAAACCCACTGGGATAAAGAGGATGAAAGGAGAATCCACAGCTGCCCTCAGTGTAGGCAGACCTTCACACCGAGGCCTGTCCTGGTGAAAAACACCATGTTAGCAGCTTTAGTGGAGGAACTGAAGAAGACTGGACTCCAAGCTGCTCCTGCTGATTTCTGCTATGCTGGACCTGAAGATGTGTCCTGTGATGTCTGCACTGGGAGAAAACTGAAAGCCTTCAAGTCCTGTCTGGTCTGTTTTGTTTCTTACTGTGAGAAACACCTACAACCTCACTTTGATGCAGCTCCATTAAAGAAACACAAGCTGGTGGACCCCTCCAAGAAACTCCAGGAGAACATCTGCTCTCGTCATGATGAGGGGATGAAGATGTTCTGCCGTACTGATCAGCAGTGTATCTGTTATCTCTGCTCTGTGGAGGAACATAAAGGCCACGACACAGTCTCAGCTGCAGCAGAAAGGACTGAGAGGCAGAGAGAGCTCGAGGTGAGTCGACAAAACATCCAGCAGAGAATCCAGGACAGAGAGAAAGATGTGAAGGAGCTTCAACAGCAGGTGGAGGCTATCAATCGCTCTGCTGATAAAGCAGTGGAGGACAGTGAGAAGATCTTCACTCAGCTGATCCGTCTCATCCAGAAAAGAAGCTCTGATGTGAAGCTGCAGGTCAGATCCCAGCAGGAAACTGAAGTGAGTCGAGTCAAAGAGCTTCAGGAGAAGATGGAGCAGGAGATCACTGAGCTGAAGAGGAAAGACGCTGAGATGAAGAAGCTGTCACACACAGAGGACCACAACCAGTTTCTACACAACTACCCCTCACTGTCAGCACTCAGTGAATCTACATCCAGCATCAATATCCGTCCTCTGAGGTACTTTGAGGATGTGACAGCGGCTGTTTCAGAGCTCAGAGATAAACTACAGGACCTTCTGAGGGAGAAATGGACAAACGTCTCACTGACAGTGACTGAAGTGGATGTTTTACTGCCACAACCAGAGCCCAAGACCAGAGCTAGATTCTTAAGATATTTATGTGAAATCACACTGGATCCAAACACAGCTCACACACAGCTGTTATTATCTGAGGGGAACAGAAAAGCAACAGTAATGAGTCAACATCAGTCTTATTCTAGTCACCCAGACAGATTCCCTTACTTGTGTCAGGTCCTGAGTAGCGAGAGTCTGACTGGAAGCTGTTACTGGGAGGTGGAGTGGAGAGGGAGAGGAGTTTGTGTAGCAGTTGTGTACAAGAATATCTCCAGAGGAGGATGGTCAAATGAATGTGTTTTTGGATACAATGACAAATCTTGGATGTTAAGTTGTAACAACAACAGTTATACGTTTTGGTACAACAATGTCCAAACTCCGGTCTCAGGTCCTCGGTCCTCCAGAGTTGGAGTGTATCTGGATCACAGTGCAGGTATTCTGTCCTTCTACAGCATCTCTGAAACCATGACTCTCCTCCACATAGTCCAGACCACATTCACTCAGCCTCTCTATGCTGGACTTTGGTTTCCTTATATTGAATCCACTGCTGAGATCTGTAAACTGAAGTAGACAGAAGTCATTTAAGTGACAAAAGGTTGAATTCTGTATTTTAGTAAGTAAAGTCACGTTTTCTTCATTTTTTTATGCTGAGAGCTGATTGATCACCTGTCAATCAAACATTGTGGGTGGTACTTTGACATCTTCTCATTAGTTGTTCTGTAAAAGTTTGAGTTTCTTTAGTTGGAGCTCCTTCCTGTGTCTGTTTAACCATGGAGGCTATCACTGCTCATGATTATATTTGACATTTCTCTGTATGAAAATATAAACTTCTGTTTGCTCTGAATGTTGAATATTTATAATGATGTATTTGTTATTGTTTCTCTTCCACTTTGTGTTTCTTTACAGGGAAAGCTCCAGACCTTCCTTTATTGTAGATATTTTGTTCTCAGTTTTGTTTAATTTTGTATGAAATCTATTATAACTGTTGGAAGACCAAATGTTGTTATTGTTCAAATCAACATACAAATGAGGTTCTCTGAGGTATAAAACTGTAGTTATCATGATCATAATCAATAAGGAGATCATTTATTATTGTCTTTTACATTGCTGAGATTCTGATCAAACAAATTGATTGTGTGGGTGAAGTGAATCTGAGTCACTGAACAGACTTTACTGATGGATGTGTGAACATACTGAAGGTTTAAATCATGAATAAACAAACATAAATAAAGTATTTTCTTCTTGTCTTCATTCCAGAGCCTCGTACAGAGCTGATGTTGAAACTGTGAAACTAATATGAGAGAATAACTGAGGCAGTTTTCCTCCTGAAACACCACAAAGTTCAGAGTTCATGTTTAAAAGCAGAAGAGCATTTATCAGTCGGTCTCTGTCCTTTCAACTTTACAAACTAAAACAACTTTGTCACAGAGAAATGAGCAGAGTTTTCTATCACTTGTTGATTTTAACAACCAAGATTTTGTTCCTGAACTTAATCAATAAAGATATTTTACTACACAGACTTAAAACACAGTCCTGTGTGAGTCCTGAGCTTATATATACTGTCAATGGTCCTGACACACATAAGACAACAGATACTGTGTAGTTGTGGATCGATGGATCAGGATTCAAAATTCTTGTGACTCATTTAGTCCAGGATGTAATCTGTCAGTCCACAAAACAGCTGAAGAGTTTTCCTCAATTGTAAACAAATAAATGCATCTAAACCAGTCATGATTATGTTTCCTGACAACTGTGATTGATTTGTTGCACCATCACAGGTAAAGTTGCAGGGTTAACAGGTTAACTGACACTGGACTATAAACGAGGAACCAAAGTTCAAATCCACAGTGCGGCTCCTCGTCCTGGCATGTGGAAAAGATTGATAATCGCTCCCTCTTCATGTCGCTGTCAAACAAAGCGAGCTCCAGTCTGTCCTCAACTTTATTCAGATCTACAGTTTGAAGATGTGTGTAACTAATATCTGGTGATGCTGACAGGCCACATTCACTGCAGGAACATGTGTTGTGATTAGAAACTTTATAATTCATACATCATGTTCACTGGTGTTAAACTTCAGTAAGTCAAGGTTCTTTTTAGGAATAGTAGAAGTTATTAATTTTCCTGGTTGTAATTTCTTTCATGTTATTTATCATCGTCGCCCCCTGCTGGTGTTAAACCTTCATACACGTGTTCTTTTCATGTCTAGGCAAAGCAAAACATAATATTCAGGTGCACTCTGTCCATATATTTCCTCGTTTCCTCCCCTCCAGATCTGCAGTTTGAAGATGGGTGTAACCAACATGTGATAAAGAGACACACCCCCACTGATTGCATAACCACATATTGTTCAAATACAACTCAAACTAGTTTCATTTCTAAGGAAGTAATTTTGAGACACACTTGCCACAGAGAGGTGAAATGGCAGAGAAAGAAGTTCAGCTGGACCAGGAAACAATTTCATGTTCAATCTGTCTCGATCTACTGAAGGATCCGGTGACTATTCCCTGTGGACACAGCTACTGCATGAACTGTATTAAAACCCACTGGGATCAAGAAAAGGAGAAGGAAATCCACAGCTGCCCTCAGTGTAGGCAGACCTTCACACCGAGGCCTGTCCTGGTGAAAAACACCATGTTTGCAGCTTTAGTGGAGGAACTGAAGAAGACTGGACTCCAAGCTGCTCCTGCTGATCACTGCTATGCTGGACCTGAAGATGTGTCCTGTGATGTCTGCACTGGGAGAAAACTGAAAGCCTTCAAGTCCTGTCTGGTCTGTTTGGCCTCTTATTGTGAGAAACACCTCCAGCCTCATTATGATGTTGTTCAGTTAAAGAAACACAAGCTGGTGGACCCCTCCAGGAAGCTCCAGGAGAACATCTGCTCTCGTCATGATGAGGTGATGAAGATGTTCTGCCGTACTGATCAGCAGTGTATCTGTTATCTCTGCTCTGTGGAGGAACATAAAGGCCACGACACAGTCTCAGCTGCAGCAGAAAGGACTGAGAGGCAGAGAGAGCTTGAGGTGAGTCGACAAAACATCCAACAGAGAATCCTGGACAGAGTAAAAGATGTGAAGGTGTTTCAACGGGAGGTGGAGGCTATCAGTCGCTCTGCTGATAAAGCAGTGGAGGACAGTGAGAAGATCTTCACTGAGATGATCCGTCTCATCCAGAAAAGAAGCTCTGATGTGAAGCAGCAGGTCAGATCCCAGCAGGAAACTGTAGCGACTCGAGTCAAAGAGCTTCAGGAGAAGATGGAGCAGGAGATCACTGAGCTGAAGAGGAAAGACGCTGAGATGAAGAAGCTGTCACACACAGAGGACCACACCCAGTTTCTACACAACTACCCCTCACTGTCAGCACTCAGTGAATCTACATCCAGCATCAATATCCGTCCTCTGAGGTACTTTGAGGATGTGACAGCGGCTGTTTCAGAGCTCAGAGATAAACTACAGGACGTTCTGAGAGAGAAATGGACAAACGTCTCACTGACAGTGACTGAAGTGGATGTTTTACTGCCACAACCAGAGCCCAAGACCAGAGCTGATTTCTTAAGATATTCAGGTGAAATCACACTGGATCCAAACACAGCACACACACAGCTGTTATTATCTGAGGGGAACAGAAAAGCAACAGTAATGAGTAAACAACAGACTTATTCAAGTCACCCAGACAGATTCACTAAATTTTGTCAGGTCCTGAGTAGAGAGAGTCTGACTGGACGTTGTTACTGGGAGGTGGAGTGGAGAGGGGAAGGAGTTTGCATAGCAGTTGCATACAAGAATATCATCAGAGCAGGGAGCCAAAAAAATTGTGGATTTGGATTCAATGACAAATCTTGGGCTTTAAGTTGTAACAACAACAGTTATACGTTTTGTTACAACAATGTCCAAACTCCAGTCTCAGGTCCTCCGTCCTCCAGAGTTGGAGTGTATCTGGATCACAGTGCAGGTATTCTGTCCTTCTACAGCGTCTCCAAAACCATGACTCTCCTCCACAGAGTCCAGACCACATTCACTCAGCCTCTTTATGCTGGACTTTGTTTTTTTTTTTTTGTAGACACTGCTGAGTTCTGTAAACTGAAGTAGACGGAAGTCCTTTAAGGGACAACATGTTAAATTCTGTATTTCTGTACTTAAACTGATATCTTCCTCATGTTTTTGTTTCTGAGAGCTGATTGATCACCTGTCAATCAAACATTGTGGGCGGTACTTTGACATCTTCTCAAATGTTTGAGTTTCTTTAGTTGGAGCTCCTACCTGTGTCTGTTTAACCATGGAGGCTATCACTGCTCATGATGATATTTGACATTTCTCTGTATGTTAATATAAACTTCTGTTTGCTCTCAATGTTTGCTGAATATTTGTATTGATGTATTTGTTATTGTTTCTCTTTCACTTTGTGTTTCTTTACAGGGAACGCACCAGACCTTCCTTTATCTTAGAGATTTTGTTCTTACCACAAATGTCTGATTACATTTTTATTTATTTCTGTGGCAGATTAAATGTTGTACAAAGATAAATAATGTACTATTGGGTGTAAAAACAATTGTTTTTTCTTTACACACGCTTCTCATTGGGCACATTATTCTCTTTTCATTGTTTTGCTGATGATACACAGTTGTATGTGCCTGTTAGATCCATTGACTCTTGAATGCCTTTGTGACCTAAGAAACTGGATGTCAAATAAATTATATAAGTTGAACTCAAACCAAACAGAGATCCTTGTCATCGGCTCCCAGCACATGACAAAATAAATTATTCTATCTGCTGGTTTTAGAGGCCCTGTTTAAGCCTCTTAACATGGGCTCCCAGTACGTTTTACAATTGATTTTAAGATTTCACTGATTACTTCTAAGGCTCTTCATGGCCTGTTCGACTACTATATCTCCAAGCTCTTTGTAAGGCACTCTCTGGATCGTACTTTTAGATGCTCGTGGCAGAAGTCCTTTGGTTGTGTCAGTGGCTGAGTCAGTGATCTGGTTTAAGTCTCTTCTGAAAACATACTTTTATTAAAGAGTCTTTCCTGAAGTATTTTTTATTTCCAATAAATGATTTTACATATTTATTTAAAACAGTGGATATCCTCCTTTTATCCTCCTGGTGGTAGTTTGGCTGATGACACTCACTAATCAGGGTGTTTACTGCCCTCCCTCATTTTAATTTAATTTGTTCTACCAGCTACTGAAGTTCAGGTTGACCATGTTAAGGTTGTGTATCTGAAGTTTGTCCTCATATGGATCCTTTTGTGTGAAGAATTGTGTCAACATGATCAATAAAACTTAAATCCTTCACTGATATAATGAGAGCTAATTGCTGAAGTGTGATTTTTTTCATTACCACAACAGAAAACATATCATGATTAGATGTTCAGTATATAAATATGTTTTAGACTGTCCAGAGGAGTGTAGTGATCTTTGCACTGTGATGCTGGGATGAACCTCTTCAACTTGCTTGATTTAAATGTGCAGGGAACATAACTTGGACATTGGATTTGATCACTTTCTGGTTTGGATCTGCCACCAAACACAAACAGATTACAACATTCATCCATTCAGGATTTAAACCAGTCCAGAGTCAGTATAAGTAGTTTAAAAACGTATATTTAAATGTTGGGTTTATTAAGTATAGAAATGTAAAACCTGGTCTGATTGGGAGAGACGGCATCCATCCCACTTTGGATGGAGCGGCTCTCTTATCCAGAAACATGAGAAAAAGAGAGAAAACCTGACAATCCAGAGTTAGGACCAGGAAGCAGAGCTGCTGTCTGACACACTTCTCTGCACTTTCTTTAGAACAGTCACCCACCCAAAACCCCATAGAGACTGTGTCTGTCCCCCGACCACCTAAATTATTTAAAGAAATAAAAACAAGAGGAGTTCAACATAAAAACCTATAAAAATTAAAACCAGCTCCTCAGTAGCACAAAATAAGAGAATGAAATGTGGGCTGTTAAATATCAGGTCTCTGTCCTCTAAAGCTGTTTTAGTGAATTAATTAATATCAGATTATGATATTGATTTACTTTGTCTTACTGAGACCTGGTTGTCCCACGAGGAGTATGTTAGCCTAAATGAATCCACCCCCCCCAGTCATATTAATACTCACATTCCTCAAGGCACTGGCCGAGGAGGTGGAGTGGCAGCCATATATGATCCGAAGCCTTTTAATTGACCCTAAACCTAAACTAAATTATAATTCATTTGAATGCCTTGTTCTTAGTCTTTCTCACTCACGGCAGCCAGTTCTATTTGTTATAGTGTACCGCGCTCCTGGACCGTACTCTGATTTTCTATCTGAACTCTCAAAGTTTTTATCAAGTTTAGTCCTTAAATCAGATAAAGTAATTATTGTAGGTGATTTCAATATTCATGTGGATGTTAACAATGACAGCCTTAGTAACGCATTTATATCATTAATAGACTCAATTGGCTTCTGTCAGAGTGTAAATAAACCCACTCATTGTTTTTAATCACACTCTTGACCTTGTTCTATCATATTAATAGTCTTTCCACAAAATCCTTTCCTATCTGACCATTATTTAATTACTTTTGAATTCATACTATTAGATTATAAGCCATTGGGCAAAACTTCCTACCGCAGATGTCTATCTGACAGTGCTGGAGCTAAATTTAAGGAGGAGATTCCTTCAGTGTTTAAATCAATGCCATGTCTGAATTTAACAGAGTCCTATAAAAAGCCCACTCTTGACCCAGGGGTTTTAGACAACTATAGACCGATTTTTAACCTCCCCTTCCTCTCTAAGATTCTGGAGAAAGTACATTGGATTTTTAAATATTTCTAAAATGACAAAAACTTGATTGTTATGGTGTGTTGCTCAAAATTTAAACTACTGTTGAACTAGACACCAATGGTTAGACCAATGGGCCTCAGGAACCAGCAGAGGGCAGACTTTGACAACAATGAGAAGGATCTCCTTCTGAGTTCAACTGAGATAAATTATTGGACATCCAGATTTTTACGTCACAAAGACAATTAAAGGTCAGAGGATGAAACAAGTACATACATCTCCATAAAAATGTTCTTATAACACCTCATTGGACTTTTTTCTATTTCTACATCTTGCTTCATATAAAATAATAACTGTAGTTAGAGATTCATAGCAGAGATCACCAGGAGCAGTCCAGTCTATTTCAGTTCCTCCACTAAAAATGCTAACATGGTGCTTTTCACCAGTAGTTCAACTGATATGAATTGATCTTTTTTTTAAAAGAACCCAACCCAAGTTCTGTAATACCCCACCATCCCGAGAAAACACATCAATTTCTTGATTGCCACAACTTTTGGCTCAACAGGGTAAATCTTCCCCCTGCTCCATCACTTTTCCTAAATAGGTAACTGTACCTGTTAACTGTGCCCACACCAATCTGTCAAACAGTGCATGTATCCTCTGCAGATGTTCCTCCCAACTGTCACTGAAGAGGACAACATCATCTACATACACAGCACAACCAAGACAAACCTTCCACCACAAGGTTCGTCAGCTGCTGGCCGTCTGTCTGTCTGTCTGTCTGTCTGTCTGTCTGTCTGTCTGTCTCTCTGTCTCTCTCTCTGTCTCTGTCTCTCTCTCTCTCTCTCTCTCTCTCTCTCTCTCTCACAAGAGAGGCAGAAAGCCAGTGTGACACCAGGCAAGTCGAATGTCAGACAGACCGCTTTGTGGGGAAAAGGACCTCCCCTCTCCCAGGCGGGAGAGCTGGAGCACGCCGAGAGTGGATGTGTCATCCCGGGGGAGTCCAGGATCCCTCCCTCTCTGGCCACCGTCCTGCCATCGATCGGCGGACTGGTGAAGGAGCTACCAGACATCATAAAAGATGCGGCAGCAGGAAACCGCCCCAGTGGATGAGATGTGCGGCGTTTTTCCCCTCGCTCAGTTGAGCAGCGAGATGCTGTGTGGCCCAACTTCCCGCCCATCCAGAAGTACCAGGAGGGCGCAGCAGCAGACCCGAAGAGTCTGAAGGCGCCTATCTCAACATATGTGCCCATCACCAAGGTTGCTGGGTTCAGCGACCGAGGCCTCACCACATTTTTTGGGGTCAGTACGGCAGCCGGACGGCGACCCTTACTGACATCACCGAAGGACCAGTACATCGCTCGGCAGGCCGACCGGATCCATCAGTCTGCCGCCCAAACCTATGCTGCGACAGGCTTCCTCCTTCACGCCGGGTCGGCCTTCCTTCCCACTCTCCTCGGCTGGTCAGCAGGCTCCATGGAAGGGCCCTAGGGGCGGTCGCTCGGGCTTTGGCTGGGCCAACCCTCCCTTTGTGGACTTGAACTCTGCCAGCATGACAGCACGGTTATCACAGCAGCGAGTGGCTGCTCTGACAGCCCTGTTGCAGCGTGGGTGGGCGTGGACTATTTTTTCTAAGGGATAAACCCAGTAGCGATAGCTCTTAGAGGGCGGAGCCTATACTCATAGAATCTGGAGTTACAATATGTAACTAACGTTTCATTTTTATTGTATCAAATATCTGATTACACAATGTAAAATCAGTTGCTATTTTATATTTCATTAATAAAATCAAAGGAAACTTTTATGAGAACATACATTTCTGATTACGGTGAGATATAATTATCAAACATTGTAGGATTACAAAAGACTGATTAATGTTATCAAGGACGAAATTTTGATTTCAGAGGTGGGGGGGACACAAGTATTTTTAATTAAACACTAACTCTTTCAGTTCACTGTGTTTTCTAGTTGTTCTTCTATTTTTATTTTGCTACTTGTGTGCAAGCAAGATGGAGTGACAGCGGGTTAGGGTTAAACTGCAGGGGACCAAAACAGCCTTTTGAAAGAGTGCAGGGGACATGACATTGTTTTATTGTATAAACTTTTAAACACAATCAGTGTTAATAAAACAGTTTATTATAGCCTGTATGCTAAAACTATAAGGAGCTTGGAAACATTTTCACTAAAGTAATACCTTTATATCATCCAACATATAGCCAATATCTAATATTAGATTATTACCTGATTTACTTATAAATATATAATATATATATTGTTCTTACATTAAATGAAATATAAACCTAACTTGTAATGAATAATTCAAATTATAAGAAATGAAAATGAAATCAAACAGCAACTTAATCTCAATCTACAAATCAACTAAATTAAAATAAATTAGATTTAAAAAAGCGACAATTTTATGAAAGAAGTTAACAATCAATCATGTATTTGTGTAGTTCACAAAATAAAGGTTTATTGTCCTAACTGTCTTTATGCTACTGCATTTCTATTTATTTATAATTTCTACAGGTTTCTTAAATTAAATGACAGTTA